>NC_083598.1:16374998-16684778 GCF_020882245.1 Rhopalosiphum padi | reverse complement strand
TTTACCAGCTTCAGTTAGTATACACCTAACAAAAAATATATTTTATCATATACTACAGTTTAAACATCAACTTGTGCAAATTAAATTATCAACTACCTAATAGGATTTTCTTCACCATTATATTCTTCTACTAAACATTTAGACAGACCGAGCACACCGTTGATATTTTTATCGCTATACAGTATCACTTTTTTGTTTGAACATCCATTAATGTCAGCTAATTCTTTTTTCAATGACTCCACCCATAAAAACTGTTCATCCTCGATTTTTAAAGCTGTGTACTGGTATTTTGGAGATAGCTAAAACAAGTATATCATATAAAAATCTATTTCAAAGTTGTCTAATATTTATTTGACATACTTTTTTCAAAAGGAAGTATTTCTTATCATTATTTTCAATAACTGTCACTATTTGGAGGTTCAATGATTTTAATGTAGTTGAATCAAGTGCAGAAATATTTTCAACCAAAAGAATAAATCCTCGTGGAGATAATGCTGCAGAAATTTTACCCAATAACGCAGCGTCAAAATGAATATCATCAGCAACTATTAAATGGTAACCATCAGATAATGATGCATTTTCAATATTGAACTCAACAACGTCAATATCTAATGATGATAATTTGCTTTGTTCGACATTAACTGGGTTGTTTGATAGAACTGTATAGTCCACCTAAATCAACATTAATGTCGATGTATATCGATTAAAAAGAATTAAATTATTATATTTGCTCACATAAAAATTAGCTTCTGCTTCGATAATTTGAACAATTTGGGTTGCCAATAAATTATTGTTATGGATTTCCACTGCTTTCACATGGTGTACGCCTATGTTTTCCATGAATAATCCAATCAATGAGTAAAGAACTTCATACTTAGATAATTCGTTTGACTTTTATGCAAAAAAATATTTAATTTTATTTAATTATGATTTTCAAATTGCCTATGTACTTACTTTATATATAAACGGAACAAATGAGTGACGTTCTAGAGTCGCTGGTAGTTGGGCGTTTTTTTTCAATGGTGCAGGTGTCACTTTCAAGTTAATGATAGTGACTCCACCCGATTGTGTTGTCTTAGCATAACCAAAATGGTTTACTTCTATTTCTAAGTATAATTTAATTAAAATAAGATTTAAATTAGCTATAGATATCATTGTCCACTACCTTTAGGATTTGATGATCTCTCTGTAACTTGCTTATGATACACGGGGTCAATAATTATTTCTTTAATAAACGTTGATAAACCTAGTTCTCTAGTCATTATAGATATAAGTTTAAATTGTAAAAGAGTGTCAATAAATGATACCCAATTTCCGGTCCACGCAACTTTACCTCTAGATCCTGAAGAATAGGTCTCATTTAATCGTGTTTTATATAAATCAGCTATTTTATAATCTTACGTTCACTGTTTGATTCTACAAAACCTAAAAATGCATCTTTATATTGATATCCACGAAGTTTCAATTCCTTGTAAAAGTCATCAGAATTTAATTCCATTTCTTCTGAAATGGTTGCAAGTTGTTCTAATTGTTTTTCTTCAAAACTTTGGGTAAATAATTTTATACGTCCTGAAACTGTTAAAGCTCCTTCTTCTAATAATTCAAATTCGCCTGTTGCATGGAAGATGTTAATGATGAATTTAACTGTGCCTAAATATATTCATAAAACACGTATTTATTAAATAAATATAAAATGAATAATTATTACTTTTTGTACCCTCTATATTAAGAACGGTTGGCCTGAGAAATTTTAAATTTTGTAAAACGACTGGAACATCTTCAAACCATTTACCTTGTTGTTTTGCAAAAGCTTTCCATACCAACGTCTACAGTAAAATATGTATATACTTATAAATAGATAAATAACCAATATTTAAACTTCTAAGAAAAGATTAAAAGAGTTGATTTCTAATATGTACCTAAAACGTTTATATATATATAATTTTAAATGTAGATATTATATGAAACGATATTAAAAATACTAATATTCAAAGTTGAGTAATTTATAGTGGTTCTTATCGTTAAATATGATTATATTATTATTATTATATAATTATTTATATAACACAGTATCATTAAATAACCAACATTATGACTTGTGAAATTTCGGCAGGTAGCAAGTAAATGATGTATAATATAAAATATATATGGATTTCATACATATTGTATTTTCCAGCTTCTGGAAAAACTATACATCCGTAAATGGTATGACCGTTTAAATATTTATATTGTTTTGCTTATATATCAATTTTGACTTGATTGTCCTCTGACCTAGAACTCTAAAGAAAAACATTTGTAAACGCATGTAAAATTTAAGTTATTTAAATTATGTTCGTTAAAAAATACTATTTCACATGTGTTTTAGATCACATTATTTCTAAAAAAATCTATTCTACAATAAGTTTAATATGTGTTGCCATAAAACTGTTAGTATCATAATGTATTTTATGTATTGTTAAAACAGCACGTTTAAAAAAATATGGATCCTTACTATGTATCCTGCAGCTGGATACAGAATACGACCATCAATGGTATGACCGATTAAATATTTATCTTGATCTGTTTTTAGATCGACATCAACTTGATTATCATTCGATCCGATATTCTAAATTAAAATTATTTTTTGAATGAATTAATAAAATATATTTTAATGCAAATTATATACGATTAATCAACTATATAAATAGTTATATATATATTCTATAAATATTAACTGGTTTAACATACTTTTTCAACAAAATTGGGTACTACATAGTCGTTCGTGTGATCCCACTTTAACATTGGAGATATCATTGGCGTACCTCTAACTACAGGGTACTCAACTTTACCATACAATTTATGCAATTGCGGCTCTGCCCCAGCAATATATAACCTTTGTTAAATATAAAAATATTGTCAGAATGAAAATATAAACATCATATTCGGGAATACAGATAGAAATATATTTACTTTCCAATTGCTTCCAACAAGAAATGCACATGATTCGAAACAGTTTTCTTAGTCAGACCGACATTTGTGACAGTAGGGGGCAGCGATCTCTTCAAAATCGCTTGTAATAAACAATGAGGAGCAATTTCAATTACTATAGCATTTTCGGGTACATGTTTCATTGCACCGTGAAAGTAAACCGGCGAACTTATATTATTTAAATGGTAATCTACTGACGAATATTGGGCTTCAGACGTATTCCATTGGTGTTCAGGTAATGATGTACTCTTCCACCGATTGGATCGTGGTTTGGGATTCGCCATTATCTAATCAAAAAATAAGAGGGAGTATATTAAATTATTTATCATTTAAATGCATGTGCTTGCTTAAAGTATCATTGAGCCTTTTATAAAAACGTAAATATTAGTAATACAAGTACCTTTTCATAATATGGTTTCAGCGCCGGTATAAGTTCATCTAGGTATGGCGAATGAAAAGCATACCCCATCGAGTCAACGGGCTTCGCAAATATTCCTTCTTGTCTTAAAGTTTCAGCAAATTTCAAAGTTATATCTTTAGGTCCCGAAATCGTAACACTATCTGCACTGTTATGACAAGCAGCTAATATACCTTCAGGAAGTCTCTGTTGTGTCTCTTCCCACGATAGTCCTACTGCAACCATAGCTCCAGCGGGAACGTCAATTTGTGTCAAGATTTTAGACCTCCAGTACATTGTCAATAACGCTTCTTTCAATGTGAAGCAACCATCAGCATATGCACACGCGAGTTCACCGACTGAATGACCGATAATACCATCCGGATTGATACCAAGTGAGTGTAAAATATCAACAAGACCGATCTAAAATTCATAACAATACAAATGATATATAATTTTGTGAAGTTAACATATTAACTTTATTATAATAAGTTATATTTACCTGTACAATAATAATTGTGATGGTAACATTGATAATACTCTTGAACGTGCTTTCGTCAGATTTATAAAATAAATCATGAACACTATAGTTATATGGAATTAATATTGAATGTGCATTGTCTACAGTTTGTTTGAAAACTTTAAACTTCACTAAATCGGCGACTAATTCCAACGATTGACTTCCCATGCCTGGAAAAATGAAGTAGATTGGCCTTTTATCGCCGGAACCATTATTTTGCTAGAATCATCATATTAATATTTATTATGTTCAATTAAGTAATATTTTTATAAATATAAGACTTACAGCTATTTCAACGTTCCGGGGGGTTTGCCCCAGAATTGAATATCCAGAAAACTTATAACCAGGAATTGTTGATTTATAAATATCATTAATTAAAGTTATCAAATCGTTGTTATCTCTATAGTTTTCAATCTGAAAAAGAAAAATTATTTATATAAATAATATAATTAAATATATTTAAATTTAAATATATTATAAGATAATATTTGTATTTAATATTGTTTAAATGAATGTATGTAACTAACCGTATCAAATTGTTCAATTAACGCTTCTCTAGTTCGTCCTGACAGAAATACTAGTCTAGGAATTTCGAGTGTTGGTAATGATATAGCCTGTGCTTTTTTATCGTGAGCTCTTAGAATTACGTGGACATTTGATCCTCCAACGCCGAATGAATTAATAGAAACCATATTTCCAGGTAATGGTGTTTGCTTATCAACAACCTAATAAATTTACACCAATTAATACAAAAGTATAACTTTTATCATACAAATTGTACATTCAATTACCTTCAATTCTCCACTAACAAGTTTTGGAATGTTGTGGTTTAATGTTTCAAAATTAATATTAGCCGGGATAATTCCTGTTTCTAACGCATAAAGCACCTTTGCTATCGACACTAAACCTGATACTGGCTCTGCGTGACCCACATTTGATTTGACCGATCCAACAAGCAAAGGACTTTTACGGTCAACACAAAACACATCCGAAATGGCATTCAACTCTTGTTTGTCTCCAACCTATAGAAATATGATTGTTTCAAAAATATTCATAATTATTAATTTAATTGACCTACACCCGTCCCCGTTCCGTGAGCTTCGACATAATGGACATCTCTGGGATTTAAATTAGCACGTGTATAAGTATCTCTAATGAGTTGACTTTGCACTGATTGCGAAGGGTATGTGGCGCCTTCGATTTTGAACCCATCGGTATTTGTGGACGTTCCGACTATAGTTGCATATATTCGTTTTGCATCCGTTGATTTTCTTATGTATAGAGCAACAACAGCTTCACTTCTTACGTATCCGTTAGCTAAATGTAATATATATATTATTCTAGTTTATGAGAATTATAAACGTTTATTAGTTTCGTTAACTAAACTAACCTCCAATGTCAAAAGGTCTACTTGTTCCCGTAGGACTAAGCATATTATAACGATGAACCATGACTGAAGTTGCTGGTTTTAAGAGTAAATTAGTTCCTGCAACAATAGCTGCATCACACTGGCCGGTCTTTATTGCGGTGATGGCTTCGTGTAAACAAAATAGTGCGCTCGAACATGCAGTATCAATGGCGACACTTGGACCTGTTTAATATTATTTAATGTTTGGAACCATTAAACTATAATAAATTGGAAATTTTAAATGTAAATACCATTAAAATTGTACTGAAAAGAAAGCCTATTTGCTAGCATTGATCTAATTGCACCGATTGTTTCATATCCTGACATTTTTTCTGGCGTACGTTCAAAATAATCTGATGACTCTGTAGTCATCAAACCAACATATACTCCCGTTTTCGTTCCACGTATATCTTTTGGATTGATTCCTGCGATTTATAATCACCATGTCATAAATTAATTTCTACCTTATTTTGTTTATTTGAATACCTGCATCGACTATAGCCTCATGTGTAACCTCTAGTAAAATCCTAAGTTGTGGATCCATAGCATTAGCTAGTTTTGTATGTATTCCAAAAAACTCCGCATCAAATTTGTTTATTTCCTTTAATTTTCCTGTCCTTGATGGAACTCCATACAAGCCTATGTAATATAATATCATATTTAGATTGTATTTTGAAAATATTTTATTCTTATGAATTATACTGAATATTTATTCGTAAACTAAGTACGCAATATTATTGTACGAATTATCTAAAATTAATTTAGTTCACCTGGAGGCCATCTTCTGTTATCAACAGTCAATAAATCTGCGTAATTGTATAATTTTTGTTTAAATTCTTCAGTAGTTTCACATTCTGGGAATCGTCCAGCAATACCCGATATCGCTACATCGTTTACCTCCATCGTGCCTGTAAATAAATAAAATTAAACCTTATCAATAATATTAAATTATTAATTGTTTTTTTATGACGGTTAGGTTTCATCCGACTCATTTTAATATAACTTATTTATTTTAAGTATATATCATATATGAATTTTTTTTTGTGTTATATGTATTGGAATGTATCAATCTGTGTATCTAAAAGTTACAATAAATATAATATGAGCACTTAATTATAATAAGTATAATTTAAAAACCGTGGCTTAAAGTTGAAAAAAAATTTATCGTTTTTTTGGTTATTTTAACGTTATAACATTTTGTCATTTTTAATGTTTAACATTATTGTTATACGTTCAAAATAGAGTTTATAAGCATTTAATTATCCAGTTACATATCAAGAAGCTATGACAGGCAACAATTCAAATTATTGGAAAATAGCAATGAACGACAATATGTCGTCATTGAATTAAAATAAAACATGGTCACTTGTAGATTTGCCTCTAAATAAAAAACCTATCAATAATGGCTGGATATACAAGACCAAATACAAAGCAAACGGAGAAGTCGATCGGTGTAAGCGTAAAGCAAAGGATCGATTATTGTTTGCGCATTGTTTGTTTCACCTGCACCAAATTATTGTACATCAAATGAGTATCAATATTCTTAACAATATAGAAGGGTATAAAAATAATTTTTGGTGGAAAATTCAATGATTTTCACAATTTATATATAATAAATAGAGAACAGACATAAATGTTCTAAAAAATAAGAAAAATGCCTTAAAAAAATACTATTTAATGCATTAAAACAGACATATTTTAAAAAATGCACTAAAAAAATGGTTTTAAAATTATTTTTAACCTTCACAAAATTCTTATTTTTATGAATTATTCGTCTAATTGCATGTACATATATATGCCTAAGTTTCTACACGTGTCAACAGTAATTGATGCAACGGCATCATATTTATCTGATCGGTAAAAACATAATAAATAATACAAATAGAAATACGACAAGGCAAAATAAATAATATTTAATTATATTCTTTTAGAATAAATTTTAACTAAATTTACTTAATATACTTATGCGATAAAAATCGATTGGTCACCCACTCAACCGTCATATTATTGTTAATTAATAAAATATACAATATTACTAATATTACTATGGTACATATATAATTTAAAACAGAAATACCTATATAATATTTTAAAATTGAATTTCACGAGAGTAAATCTGGAGGTGAGCGAATTTTAAGATAAAAATTAAAAAACAATTAGCACTTTTGGGTACACTCCCTTTCTTTAGTTTTGTTGTTAAATAATATTGATACTTACGCAAAGATGTACCTTTTAAACAGCCGATGCGTAAACTTGTATACCCCGAAAAATCGAACGATGCGCAAACGACAACCAGTGAAGCTGCAAAGTTATAGTAATAAATAAGGAATGTGCACAAATTCGTGGAATAGATTATCAAGAACCTATCAATTATCGCGCGATCTATTTTCTATTATCTATTGCCACATTATCGATAGATCATTATCTATTGACACGGATCTGAGTATTTGGGGTGCAAGTGTTGGCTCACACGACCATGTGAAGTTTGCCGACCGATCGAACACTTGCTACCTAAATGTCGTCGTTTTCACTCCGTTTTAGAAGGATAAATTGTAAGACGTGACAACACAGGTTTAAAATGATTGACACTCGATTCTGGTCCGATCGCGTTTCGGCGGTTTAAAACTTTGTCGGACTTGGTGTTTGCGTGTGTAGCTGGACGTTTTGGTGCGTAAGGCACAGGGTGGGGGACGCGATCACTGTGTCGCGTCGATATGTACATATATTATATAAAATTCACGTGAGTCATTTAAAGATAAAAAAATATATAAAAACTAATATAATTCAAATAATGGTAACGAATACAATAACAAAAGGTAAAATTCACATATTGAAAATGGTAACGTCGGTCGGGCGGTTCGACCAGAAAAGTGGTGATAGCGCCGCAGTGTCACTACAAGTATACTATATGTTATACATTATATGATATACTAAATCATTCTATTAATCCTTTATTCAGTAGTGGTGATTATAAACTCTCCCGGATCAACTACACTACTACAATACTACCTGCAGGGTATATGTAAAAATTCCTGAGTTTTTAATGTATGTATATTATAATAATTGTATCAAGAACACACGAATTTAAAAAAAATTAAAATCTTTATTTTTTGGTCTTTAAATTATAGTTTTTTACAATATAATTTTTTCTTTATTTTTGGTATGAGAATTTTTTTTACTTTATTTTGAATTTTTATGCACACTTTGATTTGAAAATCTTTTAAATCATTAATAAATATAATTAAAGATAGATGAATACTAAAAAAATTATAAATTTAAATGCGAATGGAACGATTCAAGTATTGGTGGTTTTTTAAGTTAACAATAATACCGAAACCCACATTATTGAAAAATATGATGCATCATCATCTCATGAAGCATAAGATTGGACCCCGAAATTTTTTTTCAGTTACGGCCTTGGGGATAGCTTTAATTTTTATTCATAATCAAACACTTCTATTAATGTATAATGTATTAGGTTTATTTATAAAAAATATTTAAAGGTAATATAATAATTAATATTATATTTTACACTTATAAACGTATAGTAACTATATTTAATAATTGAACGCAAATTATAATTTTATTTTATTTTTCCAAATTCATTAATAACTTTTTCAGATAAATTAAGTTCTTCGATTTTTTTTCTATGTAAACTTAACAACATAATCCGCATAAACGGTTCTCACACATTGTTGAACGTAACCAGGTTTTAATACGACATAATTTGCTGATTGTCCTTTCTATACTACAAGTTGTTGGTGGAATAGTCATATAAATAATAATACTTCTCTTCAAAGTTGGATAAAATTCACTATCTTTAAAAAAAAAGAAATATTTTCCTACCGAATATATATTACCTATATCAAATATCAATACACCTTGGTACCAATGATAATTTTTGGGATTTTAGAATATTTAATTTGGATATAATTATTTTAACTAGCAGGAAAGCTAGGGGAGAGTTGTCCCCTCCCTGCCCCCCTTTTCGGGAGCCCTTGTCTGTACATTAAAAACAAATTTCGAGTATTAAATAGATAGTATTTACTTCAAGTAAACATAATGTTGATCCGGAATCGCTTATTTAAATGTTATATTATTACAGGATTTGAACACACCACACACATAAAAAGTCAACACCAGAAACCTGAAACCCAAATTAATTATTCAGATGCAAATCACTTTTTATTATTATAAAATACAATATATCTATATGTATATGATTATGTTTCTTAAAAATATACGCATTATACTCTACTTAAAAAATATTAAATCTAAATTCTAATTGAATTATAAATTATAAAATTACAAAATTACAAATTTAAATTGCAAACGCCTATAAAAAAATAATATAGACTATACTTCTATAGATATGTATTATTGATATTTTTAAATAACTGAAAGAAAAATTTTTAAAGAATATTATTGTACTGAAAATACAAATTTTATCGACATAATTATACACAAACCTAAAAAGGTCAAAAAATTAATTTTCTATAAATCGCTAAGTAAGAGAAAAAATATTTTGAACATTATGACATGTCAAGAAAATATTAATATAGGTATTTTACAAAATTTCATTATTACATCTACGGTTATAAACTCCTTTTATAATTAAAAATGATACGAACCTTTATTTATTGTTCAAAATTACAATTAAAAGTAATGTCACAGAAAGTTAAAATCAGCTTGAGACTTACTAAATAGTGTGCCAAATGAGAATAAACACGTACAATGTACATCATAGTAGAAAAACTAACGAATGAATACATTAGCGAAAAGCCGTACATATAACAAACGAGTTCATTGAGGTTCTGATAAATCCGTGTTTTCGTTTAACTACGTCCAATTTTTTTTCAAAAATATCTGAAAAAAAATCATTAACACCAGACCTTATCTATTACATCAGGCATGACATACGCGGCCCTTTGGTTAATTTTTTTGTGGCCCGCAACTATGATTTAAATAAGAGATAATAATACCTTATTCACTGGTTAGTTCTAACTCCAAGTCACTCAAACTGACACATTAAAATTAATGTTTATGGACTTAATTCGATAACAAAGGTCACCCATTGATTATTAATTAAAAATCAGTATATAACCATAACTAATAAGTATAATAATGTCATTCTAATTATTACATATTATACATATTATATGATATATGATTTTATTCATGTTTATAAAAATTATATTTTTTTAATTATTATACATTCTTAACCATAAACCAATTTATTGCAATTAAATGAACTATCAATGAATTATATAATATTAGGCACTTTGTTTAATATATAATTTTATATATTAGGAAGGTGTGACCATGGTAGATTTATAACTGGAGTACATATTTAGTTGAGATGGCTGCATCAACTTCCTTTCGAAATTTTTGAGAATTATTTTAATAATTAAGTATTTAATACACATCGATATAGCAATATTTTGGAATATCACGCTTGGATACGTACCACAGAAATTTCAGATCGGAACGAGATGAACTTACTAGTAAAATTTGATCGTGTTGTGTGAATGAAAGTTTCTCTCTAAAATAAAAATACAGATAGGTATCATAAAAGTTTAAGTTATATATAATATTATTCAAAGTGTACATAGTTAATAATTAAATTAGAGTATAAAAATGTGTATATAGTATTACTATAGAAGCTATACTACAGTTGGCACTTACTAAAAAAATTAACATATACTTGTGTATTATATATTTATATGTAATAAATAATAATTCAAATAATATAATAAATATGTATACCCGTAATTAAGTTTATTAAGCTCCGCTTATATTCACTACTGCCCTAATTGAATACTTAAAATACAAAATGTATTACTTATTTAAAATATGTTTTTTTTAAAGAGGACTATCACTATACATACAAAAAGGATTACATAAGAATTATTTATTACCAAAGAAGTATAATTAACACACCATTTATCAGAAACCCTAAGCACCGATAACCCTAATGTAAATTATTTATAATTGTTTATATTCTAAAGGAGACTGAACTACATAAACAAATTTAAAATTGTTTTTATAGGTTTATCTGTATTTTTATTGTTTATTAAGTATTTGTTGATTTTCTCTACATTTTCTCACTCTATGAATTCTAGTATTGTAAAACGTTTCCTAAATTGTAAATGATCAAGTTAAATTAAGATTCTTATAGCCAATAGCCCAACTACCCGAGGCCGTTGTTATTGATAAAAAAAAATAATTGCTTACAAATTATACACTATTATTATGATATTAATAGCTGTCATTAACAAAATATTGCTGACAATATTATATTTATATTTCGTAGAATGGTGTAAATTTATTTGTGGTAAAAATAGATTAAAATTAGTCGAAATATTTTTTATCGGGTATCGTAGAAAATATAATTTAAATTTTAAGTTTTAACGATTAATATTTATTTAATTACAACGAAATAACAAGAATCATCTGGTACGCGGATATACAATCGTATCCTGATGATAACCATATTACCATAATTTATTAATTAAATATATATAATTGAATAAAACAAATATTTCAAATTGAAATAAAATTAAAATAAAATTAATACGATGGAAGCAAACAATAAAAAAAGAAATATACTTACATGAATTCTTTACAAAAATAGTAAAGCCAAATAGTTTTGAAAAAAGTCAATTAAATGTTGAAAATAATATCAAGCAGTGGCGAATTTAGGGCGGGGTGGGAGGAGAGACCAATTCACCATTGGTCCGTGTTGTACATTTAAACACAATAATATCTATAGGTATACTTGTATTATATTATTTATATTATATAACGTATGATTGTATAATGATTTGTTATTGACAAAATAAAATAAAAATAGTAAATACGTATTTTTGCGATACCGATAAAACGCATAGTGTGATTCTTGTCTAGTTGTCTATAACGTATTCTTTATTTTTCATATTATTAATTTACAACTTAATTATCTACTTATGTATTTTAATATTTTTATAAACTGACAATAAGATTTCTACATTTTTTTTGCCGTTTTTTCTAAAATAAAATAAGTCAAAAACCACTTATATATACTTTTTAATTACTTAAAAAACAACAAAATTCGAAAACAGCCATTTCGTAGAGTTATTCATTTATAATATATAGAAAAGCAATTTTAAGATCGGTTGAATTTTGAAAGAAAAATGAAAGAAACTTCTATTTTAAAAGATACAGTATTATAAAATTGTATAGTTTTGGTAACTAAAGTCTATAATGATTAATATGGTAGGTATTCCAAACTGTAATAAAGAATAGGTGCACTACTCGTTGAAATCGTATTTTTTGCTTCTATATTATTGTTCAAAATGTTCACTATATTAAAAATAATCATACATTTAAATAAACTTTTAATAATAGATAAATCTAAGTAAAATGGCTTATAGGGTGTCCTGTCAAATTATTGCGACAATACTGTCCCGGTAATAATATCGCAGAAATAACGTCGCGGTTCATTTCATAGCACATCAATAATCTCGCGCATTATTATTATCGCAATATTTATTATTTACAAGATAACAATAATTTGTTTGCTTCATGTACAAATGCCTGTACACGAGTACACGACAGTAATTCGTTTGGTAATATAGCACAGCACACAGCCTGCATTATGGACTATACTACCAACCAAAAAGGTGGAATAATATTAAAATATAGATCTTTCTTATACCAAAAAGAAAGTGAAACAACAGATAAAATCATTTTGAGGTGTTTGGATACACCGCAAAAAAAATGTCTCGGACGTTTACATTAATTTGGTGTAGTTGTTCTTCATACAACCGATCTTAATAATCACGTTCCCGACATAGGCAAAATTGAAGCAAAAGAGGCCATCCAAAAATTAAAAGAAACTGCAAGAAATACGCAACTAACAACTCACTATGTTGTGGCCTTGTGGGGACTGAAGTAAATATCATTACACATTTTTATAACCATAATTTTATATTTTTATTTTATTAGACAATAATTTACATAATATATTATAGATTATACAAAGCGCAGCAGGACAACTACCGAGTTTAAATCAATTAAAGCGTACTGTTCAACGAATTCGAAAAATCGAAACATATGCTCCACCTATTCCAAAATCGCTAAACGATCTTAAAATACTAGACGAATACAGGAAAACAACAAGTGGTGAGAGACTTATATAGTATGATAGCTTTAATTATGACGGTTACTATGATAGGTTTTTAATTTTTATAACTGAAAAAAATTTAAAGTTAATGCAAATACGTGAACATTGGTTAGCGGATAAAATTTGAGATCCACAACTCAGTCCAAAATCTATTATGTTTGATTTCGAAGAAGGTATTTGAATGCTGCAAAATGTGTATTTTTTTCAGTCGATATAAAGGGCTGTTTTTCATTTATGTCAAAGTATTTGGCCAAATATACAGTCCAACGGATTGCAGTCCAAATATTCAAATGATTCCGATTTTTCTCTTAATTTGATAAAACCAGCTGCACTTACTTATATTCCAGAAAATGATCTAGTTTCCGCCTTTGAAACTTTACTCAAATCTCAATTTTACCAACAAGAAATTTTATCAAATTTAATTGATTATTTTGAAGATATGTGGATCGGTGGACCTAATTGTAGAACTAGAAGAGCCCCTTTGTTTTCAATTACAATTTGGAATTGTTATTCAATGTTAGGTGATGATATTCCACGAATAAACAATTCGGTTGAAGGTTGGCATAATTCTTTTAATTTTATGTTAAGTGCGCACCGTCCATCAATTTGGACATTCATTACTGCATTAAAAAAAAAGAAGAAAGATTAAACCGTTTTAAAATTGAACAATATACTGCAGGCTTTGACCCACTGAAAAAAATATAGAGATTCCACAATAAAACTAAAGAAAATATGTAATGACTATAAAAATAGATCAGTTGACGACTATACTTACGTGGTTTATCACTCCATTTTCAATACCAACAAATATAAATTAAATTAAAATTATATATATGACTTTACTTATAATAATGAAAATAAAACACTATTATTAATTATATATATGAGTATATGACTACTCATTATTTTGTAATATATTTTTTTTACTTAAATTGTCACGAAAATAAAATTCTATATTATTGCGATATTTTTACCGCGACAGTATTGCCGCGATATATTTTGACGTGTATCCGGCTAATAGTGGGTAAGGGACAGAGGCAAAGAGCCTCCGCGTATTAAATATTTTCCAATTTATGTGTAGGTATACTCAAAAGAATGTTTACGACTACACTAACGGTTATAACAACATTTGAGGAACATGTCTCAAACATTACATAATTTGTATGATAAATTATCAAAATATACTATATTACATTTTTACAGTGTGAGTATACATTTAGTTTTATAGTATAATTATTAATGTAAATAGTTAAAATATTTAGAAATTTTAATTGGATAATTTAAATTCATAAGAGGTCTTTTAAGATTCTATATACCTATTATAAATTAGTACTTATTATAGTACATTTAGTACAAAATACAACGAATTTTCATATTATATTTATTAATGAACATACATTTAAATCATATATGACTTTTAAAGCCTTATAGGTAAATATTAAATTATGTTTAGGCCAGCTATTTTATTAATCTTATTAAATCAGCCCAAATCAATGGTTAGTTAGATAAATGGTTTTAAAATGTAGGTATGTAAAAAATACATACAAACATAATAAAATAATAAAACGTTTTTAATATTTTTTTTTTATTTATACATAAAATAATCAAAATCATAACAATTTTAAACATAAAATAAGATTTCGTACAAACCAAAGTATTATAATTGAAATTAATCATTAACACTATAACATAAAATTTATATTTTGTTATTATAGCTACTACTATAATTCGTGTTATAAACATTTCATTATTTCAATAAATAATTTCGACAACATTATAACTGCAAAAGAATAAAAGTTAGATCTAAACTTATTTTTCATTGCAGCTAGAACCACTCACTATGAAAAACACACTGTCATGTACATAATATAGGTACGTAATAAATATTATAGTACACTTACTAAAAGTACGATGAATTGTTAGATAACGTGTATTTAATGACTAGGTACTACTATCTCATATAACATTTGTAGGATTATAGATAAATATTATGTGTTTAGTCAAGATATTTCATTATTCTTAAATCCATTTAAATCGATGTTCAGTTAGATATGTTTTAATATGTAGCCAAGACAGTAAAATACTGACATGACATGGCAATATTATTAAACGGTATTAATGTTTCCTTATTTATATAAACAAAACAAAAACATAGCATTTTTTTCAAAAAGTAAAATTCTTTACAAACTAAAATGTTGATTATTTTCAATCCAAAATTATAATTGAAATTAAACTTTAAAACTATACAATTTAATTCATGTTTTGTTGTTTTAGCTAGTACAGATTAAAATAATCCGTTTTTACATCAAAATTACACTAAATTATACAAAAATGTTAGGTCAGATTTCATTTGGTACCCACATTTTCCAATTCACTAAATTTCAACTGTTGTATTTGAGAATTATTCAATGACAGTCCAAACATACGTTCAATAGTTTGTTTGATGTCAACTCCCATTAATGAATCCATTCCTAAATCAGCTAAGGTAGATGTAGGTTTAACTGAAAGTGGATCTTGAATCCCTGAATAATGAAAGAAGGCAATTAAATCATATTGTATTAAATCGTAATAAAATTAAACATTAAATTAAAATTATTTTGTGATATATAATATACTAATTAATAAAAAATGTTATAATTTAAAAAAAAAAAAAAACTATACACTACTATTTATGTACAATTCTAAAAATTATACTTGAGTATTAAACTAGACAATTTTTAAAAGAAAATTACAATTTTAATAACTTGAATTTTAAGAAGATAAAACTAAATTTGAAAACTAATGGTACATCAAGTGGCAAAACAAACAACTATATTTATTTAAATTAAAGTTATAATGATTAGTAATTTTATATACATATATAAATCAAATTCAGCGATTTTTAAATAATAAATATCATGCTATGAAAAAGTACTCTATATAAATAAATGAGAGTAATAACTAAATTATAGTTAATTTATTTTTGTTTACTATCATTTATGGTTCTTCAACAATATAATAGTTTTTTATTAAGACATTAAAAATAGTTAAAAAAATTACCCATAACTCCGGAAACGATTTCCGTGAGCGATTGTGATTTAGAATTCTCCGTCAGTTTTCTTTTGGTTGGTATCACGTGCGAAGCAACGACGGCTGAACTTTGTGTTAATAGAGTATCCAACGCTCCTAGGCAAGATGATATTTTTTGAGCCAGTGTTCCATTGATTTCTTTTTCTTCATTACCACGAGTTAATAGATATGCCATTCCTACGTCACCTATGCCTCCCCATTGGATAGATTGCTGTATAATGAAAAGAGGTGAAAATATATAAAAATCTATAGAGATGCCGACGTATGTAATGTAACATTTTTGATTCTATGATATACGGTATAAAAACAATTTATTCCTTACTGCCGGAAGTCCTCGTTTTTGTCTTTGCTCCGAAATCCTTTCCATGATAGAATTTGCATAACCGTAATTGGTCTGGCCCCTGTTGCCACGGCCACAAGAAATAGACGAAAACGTAACAAAATATTCCAAGTCCTTGCTAACGGCTTCCGATGCTTCGTCTAAATGTTTAGTAGTTAATACTTTACTATTGTACACAGTCTGGAAGTTATCAATTGTTTGATTTTCGAAAATTCCATCTCTCAAAACCTAAATCGTCAAGAAATATTAAAATATTCAGTGTGTAATATTATAATACATGTATTATAATTAATATTATATTATAAAAAATGTGTATAATATATTAAAATAATATACTATATAGAATAAAAATTATAGGTATTATGCGAAATACCATTTTAAAAATCAATATACAATACAATTAAATTCGTACCCCAGCTAAGTTGAAAATTCCACCAACTGGACCTAGACTGAGAGCCAATTTGACAGTGTCTTTAGCCCCCGACGATGTAGTCAGATCAAATGTGCTGATTTCCACTTTGATGTCTTTGCTTTTCCAAACATTTACTCTATATTTTTGGTATCCTGTTTGAATTCCACTTCGAGAACAGAGAATAATATTCTTTGCTCCGCGTTCTACTAGCCACTCGGTAAGTTCCATTCCAAATCCACCGAGGCCACCTAAAAAAAATTTCAATTATATCGAGAGTCAAAATTCATTAAGATAAAAATGTAGGTACCCGAAAGTATGTAACTCTTGCTTGGATCAAAATAAACCCGTCGGTATGCTGCAAAGTTCAATATTGGTGAATCCCCAGACACTTCAATAATTATTTTATTTCCAGTCTTGTTAGTAGCGTATGATCTAATGAATAACACAAATTGAAAAATATCTTAAATAAAAACATCCAATATGATTAAAATTCACCTGAAAGCCGACTCGATATCAGAATATGGGTAAATAGTGAACGGTAGTGGTTTTACAACTCCCATTTTTATTCTTGAATCGATAAATGAATAAATAAAATCTGCAGATGGATTATTTACAATAGAAATATCTTCAAACTTTGCTGATATAACTCCATATCCATTTGGCAAATCTAAACATAATAAAATCATTAGATTATAATCGTATCTGCTACTAAATAAATAATTAGCTATTCAAAAAATAAACATACTAGTATAAGTACTAATACATAGTATATTATATATATATATATGTATTAATTTATTATTATATTTATAATAATAAGGGCGGGTTATTGCATTTTATTATTTGTAAAATTTTTCTAATACATATAAACAATATACATAATATATACGGTGATACCATATTTTTAAATTTACTTGATAAGATTGATATATCTGTATTTTCGGTAATGATAATTTTTGCTTCATCAGCAAGAAGATCTGGCAGTTGTTCAGAACAATACTTCGGCAAAATAACATAATCGACTCCTTGATTTAGAGTCAACGATAATACCATGTGAATGAATTTTGAATCAAACTTTGTAGTTGAAACCTGACTGACCTTAAATATATAAGATAAACATGGTATCATGAAACCAATTATCCACTATTTTCTAATGTACATTTCGATAACTCACTTCTGGGTAAATTAATTTAATAGCATCCAGCTGTTCATTAGTTTCAGCTACAATAAATACTTTGCACTTGAGAGATAGTGCAATAGAAATAGCCGCGTAGTTTATACTGTTTTCGCTAGCAAATATCAACACATTTTTAGATTCCGATAAATTTCCTTTGTGTATTAATGCATAAGTGGCCTAGATTTTTGTTAGAAATTTATTTATTTGACTCAATGATTATGATTTTATGATTTACACTTTACCACAAAGTAGGAGTACGGAACAGTGGCGGCTTGTCTCAAAGTCCAACTTTCTGGTACATCCCATAAAATTGCATTACTCTCATTGACTGTTGTTGAAAGAGCACCAGTTTTAACCAACCCCATTACTTTTTGACCATTTGTTTTAGTACCAGAAAATTCTACTCCAAATTCGGTTTTCTAAAAAAAAAAAAATAAATATGCGTGTTTTTTTACGTATAATACTATTGTCAATTAATTTTAAATCATCAACCATTGAAGAGACTGCAGATAAATCGACATTGTTTACACCAGCATAAGCTATTGTTATGGAACCACTGGTGTCAGTGCTGTTGGAATATCTGTAATTAACATAGACATTTAAAATAAACGCATAGCGAAAATAAAATAAAATAGCTACTTTGACGACTGGACCCATTGAAGTGTTGTCAGATCACCTTTGGACTGTACGGACACTTTGGCTTCAGTTGTTTGAACGTTTGAATCAATTTTCACATCAATTGGTAAATGTCTGTAGGATCCCCAAACACCATTTCTTTCCACGTTAAAGAACAGGTCGTTTTCAAGTAATGAAGCAAAATCTTTCAAAGTATATTGTTTACCAGGTTCAGTTAGTATACACCTATCAAAAAATATATTTTATCATATACTACTGTTTAAACATCAACTTGTGCAAATTAAATTATCAACTACCTAATAGGATTTTCTTCACCATTATATTCTTCTACTAAACATTTAGACAGACCGAGCACACCGTTGATATTTTTATCGCTATACAGTATCACTTTTTTGTTTGAACATCCATTAATGTCAGCTAATTCTTTTTTCAATGACTCCACCCATAAAAACTGTTCATCCTCGATTTTTAAAGCTGTGTACTGGTATTTTGGAGATAGCTAAAACAAGTATATCATATAAAAATCTATTTCAAAGTTGTCTAATATTTTTTTGACATACTTTTTTCAAAAGGAAGTATTTCTTATCATTATTTTCAATAACTGTCACTATTTGGAGGTTCAATGATTTTAATGTAGTTGAATCAAGTGCAGAAATATTTTCAACCAAAAGAATAAATCCTCGTGAAGATAATGCTGCAGAAATTTTACCCAATAACGCAGCGTCAAAATGAATATCATCAGCAACTATCAAATGGTATCCATCAGATAATGATGCATTTTCAATATTGAACTCAACAACGTCAATATCTAATGATGATAATTTGCTTTGTTCGACATTAACTGGGTTGTTTGATAGAACTGTATAGTCCACCTAAATCAACATTAATGTCGATGTATATCGATTAAAAAGAATTAAATTATTATATTTGCTCACATAAAAATTAGCTTCTGCTTCGATTATTTGAACAATTTGGGTTGCCAATAAATTATTGTTATGGATTTCCGCGGCTTTCACATGGTGTACGCCTATGTTTTCCATGAATAATCCAATCAAAGAGTAAAGAACTTCATGCGTAGATAATTCGTTTGACTATTATACAAAAGAATATTTAATTTTTTTTACATATGTTTTTCAAATGGCGTAGGTATGTACTTACTTTATATATAAACGGAACAAATGAGTGACGTTCTAGAGTTGCTGGTAGTTGAGCGTTTTTTTTCAACGGTGCAGGTGTCACTTTCAATTTAGAGATAGTGACTCCTCCCGACTGTGTTGTCTTAGCATGAACAAAATGATTTACTTCGATTTCTAAACATAATTCGTTTGAGATAAATTTTAAATTACCAATGTTTATAATTGTTTATTACCTTTAGGATTTGTTGAGCTGTCTGCAACTTGTTTATGATACACGGGGTCAATTACAATTTTTTTAATATATGTTGGTAAACGAAGTTCTCTACTCGTTATAGATATAAGTTCAAATTGTAAAAGAGTATCAATAAATGATACCCAATTTCCGGTCCACTTAACTTTACCTCTAGAACCTGATAAACAGATTTTATTTTATGGGTTGTTTAAATAAATCATTCTATAATCTTACCTTCACTGTTTGCTTCTACAAAACCTAAAAATGCATCTTTATATTGATATCCACGAAGTCTCAACTCCTTATAAAAATCATCAGAATTTAATTCCATTTGTTCTGAAAATGTTGCAAGATGTTCTATTTGATTTTCTTCGGTACTTTGGTTCAATAACTTTACTTGTCCTGAAACTGTTAAAGATCCCCCTTCTTTTAACTCAAATTCGCCGGATTCATCGAGTATATTAATGTTGAACTGAACACTGCCTTAATATAAAAAAAGCATATTTTTAATTGATAATTAATTGGTTTATTATGTGTCATGTACCCTCGTTATTAAGGACAGTTGGCCTTAAGAATCTTATATTCTGAAAAATTACTGGAACATCCTCAAACCATTTTGCTTGTAGTTTTGCAAACGCTTTCCATATTAATGTCTAAAATAAAAATAATACAATGTAATAATAATAAATAATCAAGCAAGTCAATTTTTTTTAAATAAACTTTTCTGGCTATAGTGTTCAAAATTGTTTATCATACCAAAAATCCAGACCTAACTGTAGAAACATATTTAAACAGAATTTGGTTTGAAAACTTAAAAATGCCTTATTAATGATCATAAAAACCAAAAAAATATTAATAAAATTAATTACGTTAATTTGATGTAATTTTAAATAAATCATGGATTATTGAATATTTAAGGTAACCGGTATTTTTCCAGAATCAAAATTCCCGAATGAACTTTTTACCGAACAATATTTTATATGAAAATCCGAAACCGTTTTCTCGAATGCCTTTTTTCCGAATAGAAATTACCGAATGAACTTTTTTCGGAATAGCATTTTTTCCTCCAACACCTTTTACCCAAATCGATATTAAAAAAGATAAATTATAATGCATATAAAAATAAAAATTAATTCATAAAATTAATAATAACTTAATAAATGCTGTAGTGTTATCATTAAATATTTTAAAATCGATAAATTATAAACCATATCTAGTCACTATAGCTCCTAGTTATAACAACATTTTTAAATTTTAAAAACATTTTATTTCGGAACATATACCGCCGGAGAAAAGTCGTTAGGGAAAAATATTTCGGTTTTTAGGGTTTTCCGATAATATTCCAATCGGGAAAAAGTTCTTTCGAGAATTTTGACTCCGGAAAAACCGCGGTTACCAATATTTATTGACTTTTTTGAGCTATTTATAGACATTCGAAATTCTCTAGTTTTTTGTTTTTCATTAAATCTTAATAGTATTAATGTTAATTAAAAATTCTTAAAAACTAAATTCATTCAAATTTTAAAATACTCCAGGTAAAAACTCCACCCACATTAATATTAATGACTAATGAGTAATTGAAGATTAGAAAAAATTAAATTTTAGAGTACATGGTCGTAATAATTAGTTTATTCTTTATATCATTTAATGACATAAGTTATAAGTAAAACCGAGAAATAAAAATTACATTAAATTATATAAAATTAGATTCATATTTAACACACAACAGACTTCTATGTTTTTTCTTTATATATTCCGTTATGCTGTCATAATGAATACTTAAAATTAAAACTACATTTTTTTAACTTAACAAATTCCATTCATGCCATTTACTGTTAGTATCATAATGTAGTTTATGTATTGTTAAAACAACACATAAACAAATATGGATCCTTACTATGTATCCTGCAGCTGGATACAGAATACGACCATCAATGGTATGACCGATTAAATATTTATCTTGATCTGTTTTTAGATCGACTTCAACTTGATTATCATTCGATCCGATATTCTAAATTAAAATTATTTTTTGAATGAATTAATAAAATATATTTTAATGCAAATTATATACGATTAATCAACTATATAAATAGTTATATATATTCTATAAATATTAACTGGTTTAACATACTTTTTCAACAAAATTGGGTACTACATAGTCGTTCGTGTGATCCCACTTTAACATTGGAGATATCATTGGCGTACCTCTAACTACAGGGTACTCAACTTTACCATACAATTTATGCAATTGCGGCTCTGCCCCAGCAATATATAACCTTTGTTAAGTATAAAAATATTGTCAGAATGAAAATATAAACATCATATTCGGGAATACAGATAGAAATATATTTACTTTCCAATTGCTTCCAACAAGAAATTCACATGATTCGAAACAGTTTTCTTAGTCAGACCGACATTTGTGACAGTAGGGGGCAGCGATCTCTTCAAAATCGCTTGTAATAAACAATGAGGAGCAATTTCAATTACTATAGCATTTTCGGGTACATGTTTCATTGCACCGTGAAAGTAAACCGGCGAACTTATATTATTTAAATGGTAATCTACTGACGAATATTGGGCTTCAGACGTATTCCATTGGTGTTCAGGTAATGATGTACTCTTCCACCGATTGGATCGTGGTTTGGGATTCGCCATTATCTAATCAAAAAATAAGAGGGAGTATATTAAATTATTTATCATTTAAATGCATGTGCTTGCTTAAAGTATCATTGAGCCTTTTATAAAAACGTAAATATTAGTAATACAAGTACCTTTTCATAATATGGTTTCAGCGCCGGTATAAGTTCATCTAGGTATGGCGAATGAAAAGCATACCCCATCGAGTCAACGGGCTTCGCAAATATTCCTTCTTGTCTTAAAGTTTCAGCAAATTTCAAAGTTATATCTTTAGGTCCCGAAATCGTAACACTATCTGCACTGTTATGACAAGCAGCTAATATACCTTCAGGAAGTCTCTTTTGTGTCTCTTCCCACGATAGTCCTACTGCAACCATAGCTCCAGCGGGAACGTCAATTTGTGTCAAGATTTTAGACCTCCAGTACATTGTCAATAACGCTTCTTTCAATGTGAAGCAACCATCAGCATATGCACACGCGAGTTCACCGACTGAATGACCGATAATACCATCCGGATTGATACCAAGTGAGTGTAAAATATCAACAAGACCGATCTAAAATTCATAACAATACAAATGATATATAATTTTGCGAAGTTAACATATTAACTTTATTATAATAAGTTATATTTACCTGTACAATAATAATTGTGATGGTAACATTGATAATACTCTTGAACGTGCTTTCGTCAGATTTATAAAATAAATCATGAACACTATAGTTATATGGAATTAATATTGAATGTGCATTGTCTACAGTCTGTTTGAAAACTTTAAACTTCACTAAATCGGCGACTAATTCCAACGATTGACTTCCCATGCCTGGAAAAATGAAGTAGATTGGCCTTTTATCGCCGGAACCATTATTTTGCTAGAATCATCATATTAATATTTATTATGTTCAATTAAGTAATATTTTTATAAATATAAGTCTTACAGCTATTTCAACGTTCCGGGGGGTTTGCCCCAGAATTGAATATCCAGAAAACTTATAACCAGGAATTGTTGATTTATAAATATCATTAATTAAAGTTATCAAATCGTTGTTATCTTTATAGTTTTCAATCTGAAAAAGAAAAATTATTTATATAAATAATATAATTAAATATATTTAAATTTAAATATAGTATAAGATAATATTTGTATTTAATATTGTTTAAATGAATGTATGTAACTAACCGTCTCAAATTGTTCAATTAACGCTTCTCTAGTTCGTCCTGACAGAAATACTAGTCTAGGAATTTCGAGTGTTGGTAATGATATAGCCTGTGCTTTTTTATCGTGAGCTCTTAGAATTACGTGGACATTTGATCCTCCAACACCGAATGAATTAATAGAAACCATATTTCCCGGTAATGGTGTTTGCTTATCAACAACCTAATAAATTTACACCAATTAATACAAAAGTATAACTTTTATCATACAAATTGTACATTCAATTACCTTCAATTCTCCACTAACAAGTTTTGGAATGTTGTGGTTTAATGTTTCAAAATTAATATTAGCCGGGATAATTCCTGTTTCTAACGCATAAAGCACCTTTGCTATCGACACTAAACCTGATACTGGCTCTGCGTGACCCACATTTGATTTGACCGATCCAACAAGCAAAGGACTTTTACGGTCAACACAAAACACATCCGAAATGGCATTCAACTCTTGTTTGTCTCCAACCTATAGAAATATGATTGTTTCAAAAATATTCATAATTATTAATTTAATTGACCTACACCCGTCCCCGTTCCGTGAGCTTCGACATAATGGACATCTCTGGGATTTAAATTAGCACGTGTATAAGTATCTCTGATGAGTTGACTTTGCACTGATTGCGAAGGGTATGTGGCGCCTTCGATTTTGAACCCATCGGTATTTGTGGACGTTCCGACTATAGTTGCATATATTCGTTTCGCATCCGTTGATTTTCTTATGTATAGAGCAACAACAGCTTCACTTCTTACGTATCCGTTAGCTAAATGTAATATATATATTATTCTAGTTTATGAGAATTATAAACGTTTATTAGTTTCGTTAACTAAACTAACCTCCAATGTCAAAAGGTCTACTTGTTCCCGTAGGACTAAGCATATTATAACGATGGTACATGACTGAAATAGCTGGTTTTAAGAGTAAATTAGTTCCTGCAACAATAGCTGCATCGCACTGGCCGGTCTTTATTGCGGTGATGGCTTCGTGTAAACAAAATAGTGCGCTCGAACATGCAGTATCAATGGCGACACTTGGACCTGTTTAAAATTATTTAATGTTCGGAACCAATAAACTGTAATAAATTCTAAATTTTAAATGTAAATACCATTAAAATTGTACTGAAAAGAAAGCCTATTTGCTAGCATTGATCTAATTGCACCGATTGTTTCATATCCTGACATTTTTTCTGGCGTACGTTCAAAATAATCTGATGACTCTGTAGTCATCATACCAACATATACTCCCGTTTTTGTTCCACGTATATCTTGTGGATTAACGCCTATGATTTTTATTTATTATATAAATACAGGAAAAAAAATGTTGTATATCTATGTTATAAAAATACCAGCATCGAGTATGGCTTCGTGAGTAACCTCAAGTAAAATTCTAAGTTGTACGTCCATAGCATTAGCCAATTTAGAATGAATTCCAAAAAACTCAGCGTCGAATTTACTTATTTCCTTTAATTTTCCTGTCCTAGGTGGAACTCCATACATGCCTATATGTAATAAAATATAATATTAATTGGTATTTTAAAAGCCATTTTAATCTTAAACTTGATAGTTGGTATTTAATCGTTTGTACACAAGAGTATTTAATATATTTACTGAAAAAGTTTTTTTTAAATTTAATTTACCTGGAGACCATCTTCTGTTATCGACAGTCAATAAATCCGCATTATTGTACAATTTTTGCTTAAATTCTTCAGTAGAGTTACATTCTGGGAATCTTCCAGCAATACCCGATATTACTACTTCTTTTGTTTCCGACATGTCTGAAATTAAATAATTTGTAAAATAATGATATCAATAATAATAATGCATATTAAATTAGTTACAACGGTGATAATTTATATCCGATAAATTCACATAAGAATAATTACCTAATCTTATTATTTTTTACATTATTAATTTGAATATAATAATCATAATAATATTAAATATTGATAAGTTCAAATGTTCAAAACTATTGAAAATTTAATTAACTAATGTATTTCAATTAAGTTTTAAATGATGATAATTTAAAATAAATCCAATTATTTTATTTTAATTATTTTTCTTTGATTAATTCATTGTCAATATCTGTTACGAATGAATAAAAAAATTAACAGACAATTTGACTGTAATTTTACAGTAATTTTCAAAAGATAAAAAAAAATTTAATTTTATTTATGTTTATGTTATACGCTTATACAAGGAGGGGGGGCTGTAAACACAAAGCGTGCCTCAGGACGTCGTGAAGGTTAATCAGCAACTGTACGTAAGTGTAGTTAAAACATTACTAATTTGTAATACAATCTACAACCCTGTTCATACAAAACATAATATAGGCGTAGTTTCTTATAATTTTAACATTGTAAACAGGTAAAAATTTATCAAAAAGTGGTTATTTTATGTTAACAATGTAGCATCTTTACGAAGGTTAGAATTTAATTTAAATTTTAGTAGTTAGTAGTTACATAAAATAATATTAAATACGATTAAAATAACTTGTTTACCAATCTTGTAAAATATTCAAATATAAGTATTTGAAAGCTTGTATTTACATACTTTTTAAAGTACTTTTATGGTATTCTAAATATAATTTTTTTAAAGTGTTTTAATTATTTTTCACAAAAATTTTTAAAATTTATAAAAACGCCACATCTTATTTTATAAGGGTTCTGTATTGGTTTTTTTTTTAGAAAAATTAAAATCTAACAATTTTATCAATACTAGTTGAAATATATTTGAATGAAATATGTGAACATGTATTTACCTTATAGTAAGACATGTTATAGTATTTGTGAAATTGTTAAAATCTATGATAAGTAGTAATATAATAGGTATCCATACTAATAATTTATTAGTAATCAACAATACGAGTATTTACAAACATTAGATACTTTAAAATTAAAAAAATACTTGTACTTGTATTCAAATATTTTGTAAGTATTCGTAATATATATACTTTTATAATAGTATTTTAAAAGTATTTTTAATAATTTTTTATTCGAATATACTAGTGTTAGTATTTTAATGGAAAAAAATATTTTTTACAAGACTTTTACTACAGCATGCTTAACACTTTTGACTGTTTTTTTCTCTGTTATAGTTTATAACTATTCATACAATTCCAGTATTTTTTCGTACCGAGTCAACATTTTGTGCAATTAGATTTGATTCTAATTGTTCTTCATCGCTGAGACATTAAAATATTTTAATCTTTAAATAAAACATCAGCAAAACAATATTGATAATGGATTTTGCTTAATTCGCACTCTGGATTTTATAAAACAATAATTTAAACATTCAATAAATTACTCATTTATTAAAGGTCAATTTATATTAAAATAGGAATTTATATTTACTATTTAAAGGTCGTCTTTCCAATGTCATTTACTGTACTGGTATTATAACAATCCATAAATAGTATTGTAAAATATACAAATATACTTACCTATATATAATACGCATGTTTAAATCTTTATAAACATTACATTGAAATTATAAATGAACAAAGATAAAGAATTACAGTTTTAAATTTTATGAAATTATAAGATGAAACAAGATTTCTGAAATCATCCCTTAAGGATCGAGGATATAATAAAAATAATTAATAATTATAAATAGGTATTTAAATGATACGTTTTAGAATATTATGTGTATTATATATTCATTCATTTTTGAAATCTATAATAACTTGTTATAATACACACGCATACAAAATTATTCCCAACCAAACAAATCTTACTATAACCTATATATATGACGTGTTTAAATGCTATTAGCCGTAAATAAACAGCCACGCGCCAGTGAAAAAATTGATGTGCCCACATAGGATAATATTTTTGGGAGTATAATTTATAATTTATTATGTACTATTCCCAAATCACAAGGTCTTTAATTAATTACTTATTAAATATAAATATCATTTTAGATGTAAATTGTAAGTGATTTTAAATGATTAATCATGAGGGATGAACAAAGTGTTGTAATAAAATAACATGGTTAAATTAATCTTCATTTTCTCTAATTAAATGTAAAGAGTGTTATAAAATTATGTAATTTTTAAACTTAAGATATGAAAATTTAAAAGGTCAAGCGTTTTTTAAAATAATTTATAAATGTATGTGATTTTGGCGAATTTTGTCAAAAATTAAACTTAAAATAAAAAAAATTGTTGTTGGTATAACGATTACTTTTAAATAAAAATTGGTTTAACTTACAAGAAACCTTGCATTTCATTTTTTGTCTTTTTGACATGACATATTCATTTTGATTAATATATTATTATATAGAAAACAATTCATAGATTTCAAACGTCTATTATAGCTTAAAATTAGTAAAAATATTTTCAAAATATCGTTACGTATGGATTATTATAGTAAAAACAATATAATATTAATGTATCAAATTTCTACAGTTAATATATTATGATTAATACGATTATATTCACAACAAAAATAATTTACGGAAAAATCCGTATATCCAATTTCGTTAAAATTTGAACTACTATATATAAGTTTACGTTTAACTTTTAGATTCTAAGTTAAGTTGAGTATTGATTTTACATTAAAAAGTATTTTTTATTCTTTCATTTTTGCGTCTGAAAACACATTTTATAGATTTAAATATAAAAATAATATTTTGATTTTCTACTTTGAGCCTTGAGGGAGATTTCGACAGCAAATTAGATCTAGTTTGTACTTTGTTTAAACGCAAATAGTACTTTTAAAAATAATCAGAAATTATATAAAAAAAAAAACAATACAGAAATTTGTTAAATTGTAATAGCATTGTTAAAATAATTGTTTAGCTATCAAAAAGTTAGACCATCATTGATCAGAATTTTACTTTATCGTATGAAATGATTTTTTGATGAATTCAAATTTAAGACATATGTAATATAGTCACTGTAATAATAAACTACTCAATGATAAGGTACTCTCGACATCTCCAGTATAACAAGGATTACCTACTTCACTATTTTTTATTCAATAAAAAAAACGTATGATAAAATATATTAAGTTAAGTTATTAATTTTATTAAATTTTATATTAAGAATTTTACACTTAATAAATTTAATATAGATTGTAATAAATTTTAACTAGAGTTTACGGATAAACGAGATATGAAATATAATTTTTATTTGTCATGATATGATTTTCTCACTTCAATTATTTTCTAAATCAATAACTTCGAAAAAAAACAGGAAACACATTGTGCTATATAGTGTAGGTTTAAAATGTACTTAACGTCATTAAGAATTTCACTATTATGTATAAAAATTCAATTAATCAATGTATACGCGACACAACCATAAGCACCCCATTTTTTATAATATGCTGGTTGTCATAGTGGGTGATTCAGCATCAATTACCTACAATTTTCTAAGGATGGCTTATATTATATTTAATATTTATATTAATAAACGTATATGTAACCTATAATGGGTTAATCTAATTTTTGAAAAATTAAACATTGCATATAATTGTGTCATACAAATCTAAACCTACCAACGTACAGTAGAATCGTATGATTATATTCGCTCTATCATATATTTACTTAAAACTGTTCTAAATATTTCGTAGTGTATTATATCGTTTAAATATAAAATTTAGTTAATATTTTAATTTCAAATGCTGACTACGTATTTTGAATATTTTTAAATTATTATAAAAATAAATTATGAAGAACATTGTTCTACATTTTTAACAAAAAATAAACACGTTATTAACATAATTTATAACAAAACTAAATTTAAAATACTTATAGTTATAGCTCAAAAAATGACCAAATATCTTAAAATGTACTACAACATTATTGAGTTATGTCTTGAAAGTGTTAATAATAATATTCGATGTAAATTGCAATTCCCTACAGTAATTACCTCTACTCTAAATTTAAAACTTTACGAACCTTTATTTTTTGCCACAAAATGTATAATGAAGCAAATTGACGCGGAAAATGAAAATCCACTTGAAATGAAGTTACTAGTGAAATGAAATCTTACTTGATGTTTAGATGATGATTGAACACTAAAATGAGAATAAGCATATAAATCAAAAATATAAAATAATAAATCTATAAATCTATTCCCGTTACCCACGCCTGTATTATGATTGGATCTTATAAAAAACTTTATGGTTTTATTTTATTCGATAACAAAGGTCACACTTTTGACTATTAATTAGGGTCGGCATAATGCGAAAAGTGTATAATAATATCATCTTAATTATTACATATTTATCGGAAAAATAATTGTATGAATTTTATTGTTTATAGAAATTAGGTTTTTATTTATTATACATTTACTACACGTCATAATGTATTGAAATTTAATGAAGTATCAGCAAATTTTATTTTAGTTTATTTACAATTATTGTACATAGTCAGAAGGTGTAAATAAGAGTATATATAATAACATATGCGTGTATTTAATATTTACTGATAGGGAAGCAGTCTCTCCCCCACCAAAAAAAAAAAATAGCTCAAAACATATTTAATAATTAAGGACATTATTTGCATTAGTATAAACAACATTTTATTTCTTTTATTATTATATTTTTTGTTAACATTTTTTATTAGAAAAATGAATCTACAGTTTGCCCAAATCTATTTAATAGACAATTATACACGGCCGTCCCTAGGGCAAGGGCAGCAGGGCCCAAGCCACAGTTGAACAGGCTCCACTTTCATATATACAATAAAAAAAAGTCAAGTTGATGAGCAAAAAATAAATTTACATATCATTTTTTTTCATGTAAAATTGTAAAAGAAAATGTCACAATATGACGATATTATTGATTCATTCGCGGATTTAAAAAGGAGAAAAGTTAGTTTTTAATACATTTTTATATTGTACTTATTACTAAATTTTATATTTATTGTCTTATTTTGTCAATATTATTATTTATTATATGAAGTTTGATTATTACTACATGTTGCGTTATTAACTTATTAATTATTCATATTGTTGTAGGTGCAAGGAACTATATTTGTTAAGACTATTTGCGCACATTTGAGTTTCAAATTTGGGGAGCTATACAGGGTAATTATTTTATTATTAAACACTCATTATTTTGTCAAGGCTTGACTTTTTCATTTTTTTTTTCAAAATATCTTGTTTCGTGCTTTTCTTAAGCTGTATACAATTTTTGTTTTTTTCACCCTTTTATTTAATAGGTAAATCACTATCAACTTTTTATTTTCAAATGGCAACCTATATTTAAAATGTACTAAATTAAAAGAGCTATTTTTTATGAATTTTAACTTTAAAATTATTATTTTTGTTTATTTTTTAGCAGGATATAGCTTTTCAAAGTTGGGTGGTTTCGGTTTTTATAATACTTCTTGTTTCATATCTCATATGTAATAAACTCATTATTGACGCTGTGATGAACTTTGTACCTGTTACCAATGCCTTACAGACGTAATAATCTGTAGGACAAACACCTAAAAAAACTCAAACCACCCAACTTTGAGTAGCTATAACTCAAGGTTAAATGAAAAATAATAATTTTAACGTTAAAGTTCATAAAAAAAAATAGCCCTATTATTTTATGACATTTTAAATATATAAGCTGCTATTTTTTGGTATAATTATACAGTTTTTGTGTATTTTAATGGAATTAAATCCGATCTTTTCTTAAAACTTATATCCCCCCCCCCATCGAACATTTCTGGGCACGCCACTGATGAATTCACTGGAATGGTTTTATGGAGTTTAAGTGACAATGTAAATATTTTGTGAAATTTTATTATTTTAAATTTGTTGGGCACATTTATATTTGTATATATACATTATACGATAATAAGTAACACAGGTACACTCCTATGTATGGAATATTCAATTAAATTCTTCATTAACTAATCATTCATTAATTAATAATGCATTTTATTGCAAGGTTTTGAGTGTTCTCTTCACCCTAAATCTGTAAATCACACTGTTTATTATAATACGGCATGACTGATATGCATAATAATTTTTATTCGTAGAGTTAGTATACATTCTATAGTTATGCTGAATAATGAAATAGACATTGACTTACCCATTATTCCAGTGTAGAGGCGTTGTTCTATGTGGGCCTCACATTAATCGTTTGTCTAAATTTATTCTCAGGTGTATTCCTTTAATATTAGTAATATTATCATATTATTCTGCTATATAATTTATATAACATTAATTAAAATATATTATATACTTATATAATCGTGTATACTGTCTTTGACTTAAAGGTTATTTCTTTTTGTATATTTTAACAATCTCACGTCTAATAAATTCTAATTTGCGGAAGTCCAATTATTATTGTCACAAAAAAGTTTTAAAATAAAATAATATGGTCACAGTTCTCATCACATTATACAGTTATTGCAGGCAACGAAAGTTTACATTGGGGTTATAAAACAAAATTAAATTAAATTTTACGCAGATTTGATTTTAATAAAATATAACTATAGAAGTTATATAGTTTACAAACACAAAAATAAAGAAGAAATACTCGTATTATAATTAGAATAAGTATATGTAGCTATTTTGCTATAACTATCGGTGTATTTTCTAATAATCGATAATTTTGTCGATTAGTCATTATTCCGATTTGTAATATTAAGTAAGTTTTTGCCTTACAAATATATGTCATAGAGTGTTGACCATTGTAGGTATGTATGGTATTCAGTTACAATGAAATATCGTGTTAGAAATTAATAATTGACTGTGAAGTAGTGCCAGTAGTGGTAAACCGTTTTTCCCATAAAATGTATACAACATATATTTTTCCTGACTTAAGTAAAGTAAAATATGGCAACCCAAACCTAGCCTAACCTAAATATTCTGCATGAATAGATTACATGGTAGACCATAGTTGGCAGTAGAATACTAATGATTAAAATTATTAAGATTAGTATTACTATATGCAAATATTTTTTTAGATATGAGTGTAAAGAGAGAGCTTGAAATTTTTATGCATTATCAAAATTAACCAGATTTCAACTTTACATTAAGTGAAACATGATTATTTAAGATTTATTTGTAATTATTTCAAAATAAAAATATGATAAAATGTGAATAAAAAAATATTTAAAAAAACCGGTATCACTAAAGACTAAAACATCGAATGAATAACTAATACAGGAATATGTTATTGTAGTGTATATTTTAAATATTTTTATTCAACGGGAGTACAAAACGTATATCTACAAGTACTTAATATTAAATATTTAACTATTATATGTATCTTAAACACTAATCCCAATAAGTAATAGATAATAGTATTTATTTGATAAATAATATTATATCCCGATAATTAATTATAAATATACCTATAAGTACAAAAGTGCGGTAATTATTTAGTACAACATGTAAAGCAGATTAAAAAAGCATAGGAAAAATCAAAACACGCTGCACGAATATGTCAATGAATTATTTTACTGAAGTCATAACAATATGATATCATTATACTTGTATTATAATAACTTAAAAGTTGTATTATAGATAAATCGTATATTATATTCGTTACTGCATGGACAATTTTAATCACAATATTTTTTACAAAAATATTATTATACATTTATGCGTATTTACTATAATGCAAAATATATGTATACAAGGTAGTTTTGACCACTAAATCGTAATTTTCTCGATAAATGTAGGTTGTGCTTTTGATAATATTGTTTTCACATGGTTTAAAAACATTAAATCACATTTTAGAAAAAAATGTTGAAATAATACATATAGTTGTGTACGGTATCTTACGAGAGAGTAATTATGGAGGCCCCATTGGGGGGGGGGGGTTGAGAGGGATAGATCCCCACTGCAGAAATACTAACGCCCACTAATATTTTTCAATATTTATTATTTAATATTAATCAAATAAGGATATTACAAATAATTATTATGTCCTTAATTGAATTTAAGGTTTTTTAAATTTTTTTATGTACATCTAAAGTTAACAGTTTTCTACTAAACAAAAGTAATCCCTCTCCCCCCAAGACAAATTCTTAATTACGCCACAGATGTCTTATCACAGTTATAGCCACAACAACTATAATTTATACGCCATGTAATAATATATAGGTATTTAAAGTTTTAGACAAGTATAGACCAATATCCCTGTTCCACATCACTCCAATCGTCTGAAATGTAAATAACGTTTACATAAAAGTTATACACATAACTCTAATATTAACTAGTGGTTTGCAGAAGTCCGATTTTCGCGAATATCAAATTCGCCAGAAAAATATTCAGCTATATAGCAGGGAATATAAAATTGAAAATACACTACAAACGAAAATAAATAAAAATTTAATTAAAAATAAAAAATTCCAAGCACGCGAATTTATACCGCGGATAAAATATGACAGTTCAATGCACACCATCACACTTTTACAAAATAATCGCCCTGTATACACCTGTGACACTCGACGCCGCCGTCATTATAATTTATGTTTACGTCAACGCCGCGATGACGGGCAAACCGACGGCGTCGCCGACACACGAACAAGTGTGTGTGTGTGTGTCAGGCACGCGCGTGTGAGCTTGTGTGACAAACCCCGAAAGCCCTTTGTAGGAAGTGCGCTCAGCACGAGTGGTCGTCGAACGACAATGTCCAACGGTCAGCTGCGTATAATTATATTATTATTATCGTCGTCGTCGTCGTCGTCGTCGTCGTCATCGTCGTCTTCGCCGATACCGCTCCAATTTTTCCCGCAGTCGCAGTTGTCGCCGTGACTTTTCGTCGAGACACAGCGGCTGCAGCTTTTATTATTGCCATCGTCCATATCACGTCGGCATCAAGGGGATAAGCCAAAGGATCCGGCGGCGGGCACGCTGCAGGAATGAAAATCAAACATGCCAACAACAACATCAGTGAGTGATCGATGCACAATATATACACCTATCGGTTATTACCTACATGTGATATTATACATTATTAACACATAATTTAAAGTGGTTATTTATGTTACTATAATATAATACGATTTGCTTGTCGGGACCAGATTCGAAAAAAAAATTGGACCATAAGCAATCCGACATGGAGCCCTAGTCGAGTAAGAAATTATAATAATATTTTAGTGTGCCTATACTTATTACCAGATCTACATCCGTTGATTTTTCCGAATCTAGACTAATGTACAGAATGTATTTTCAATTAATTCTAATAGGTGCTTCGTACGAACACGTTCAATAGTACCGCGGTATATAATAGTATAGTTTAATAAACATTTAGCACCGTTAATTTATTTGAAAACGTTAATATCGCCGAAACTATATGATTGATTTTTTTGAGTACATTTAGGCACAAAGGTTATATAAACACAGTTGATAAAATAATAATTGATCGTTTTTACCTATTGAACTCTCGAATAATTAGATTTTGAACATTAACACACAGCTGATTAGAAAAAATATTATTATATTAAAGGAAAAAACACACACTCATCATTGTGTACTAATGCATTCACTGCTTCAGAATCTAAAGTAAAAATATTTTCAAAAATCGTATTTTATACCATGTTTGTTAAATAAAGAAATATGTGAAATACAAGGCCTTATATTTTGGGACAAGTGCACGTTCACGCATTACACTTACAAAATCTGAACCTGATGCTTGTCAATCGTTATATTAGGTATATAATAATATATAGTCGTTGGCCGTTGCAGTTGCGATGTTGTCTGTAAGACCTAACCTAACCAGTGATCACTGATTTGTTTTTTTCGGTTTTCAATTACGTGCGCGATTTTATATGTATTCCACACGCACCCGTTTGCAGATTCCTAATCATTTTGTTTTCATTTTTTTTGTTTTTCGCGAAAATGCACCGTCCACGTTTACTCCGCAGCACATAATATATTATAATATTATTTTCATATCTACCGGATAAATATGTAATTGATCTGTTTCTATCATAATACTACAACAGTACACGTCCTATCCCTCATAATAATAATATCTGACCTATAGGCTATAGTAGATACTTTATTATTGGTATTATTATTATCAAATTACCTAATAGATATAAGCTATATATATTATATTCGTTTGGAACGTAAGTGAACCAACGGGGCGAAAATATAATATTGTTCGGCCGTCGTCTGTTGGATTTAACAAACTGTAATTTATGCAGTATGTAAATAACAATAATTATTATAATAATTATTGAATGTAAACTTCGGGTCTCACGTGCGACGTGCCACAGAGAGGTCGTTGTGGCAATTTTGTTATACAGTTCGTCGTATATTATTTTGATTGAATTCACTGAATCCATGTTCGACTAAACTTGCGGTTGATAAATTCGATTGATGAAACCACTTCTTTGAAAATAAGGTGAATCACATCGTTTCATACTGCGACACCGCAGTAAAGATATTGATAATTATACTGGTTTTTTATCTACCCATCATCCATAATAATAATAATAATAAAATAGAATACATGTGATAATAATTATTTTTATTATTTAATACTTCCAACAGTTATAAATATAGGTGATAATAATATTGTTTTAAAAAAAAAATATAGCTATGACGCCTATAACAATATATTAACATCAATTAATCTATATAATAATAATATTATTATTATTATTATACAAACAAAATTAAAACTAAGACTGAGGTTAAAATACAACTATATAATATATTAAAATGTTATCAATATACGAGTATCTTTATATCATTACGCTTTAATAATTCTTCAACAAACTTGTTGCCCCATTTCGCCGACACATTTTATGTGCAAGTCCCAAGGTAGGGATCGACAAAATTTAATCTACGATTAATAATTTGACGAAGTGTCATCAGTGGGTGGCTTCTTCACTCAAGATTTTCCTCCTGTAATATTATAGCCTATATTCTTATTGTGCCTTGTGTACAGATTGTATATATATTAATAAAGAAAAAAAAAAAAAAAAAAAAAAACGATTAATAATAAATTACGTAAACATCAATATTGTTGTAAATTTGCATAAACTTTCCAGTTATCAAAAAAAAAATTATAGAACCTTGTAAAATCAAACACGACTGATGCATCGCTTAGTGTTTGATTATTTGTTTTTTACTCAAATAATAAACACCGATAGTGATAGAATATTTTTGCCTAAATTAATAAAATTATTAGATTATTAACACAATATATCTATTATTATAGAGAGACGGAGGCATACAAATTGCATGTGCCCGGGTAGGATTATGGATATTTAATCATACTAAAATAATTACACAGAATTCAATACCTATTTCGAAATTAAAATACTTAGTATCTGAAATAAAAACAAATAAAATTAATTATTTTTATAGCTGACAAGGTTTTTGAAAACCATAGTTTTGTGAATACTTAATATAAATTAGTATACTGTAACCATACACTTTTTGGATTTTATAAAATATAATTTTATAATGTTATAAATCATCACTGTGTTTCAATGTTTTCCACAATTTATATAGTGTTACTACTTACTACTGAATATCAGAGAGAGTAAAACTTTAAATAATGGAAAATTGGGATGTTTATGATTGACATATTGTCATATTATTACAATATAATAGAAACACTAAAGATCCGGTTATGCCATATTTATATAATTTGATAAAAACACTATTTATAGTTTAACTTCTTGACCACATACGGACGAACACTGACAGAAAAATCAACTGGTTAACAGTATACTAAATATCTAAAACTGACAATAAGATATAGAAGGCAGTAAATGTATTTTCTAACACACACTCATTTTTCGTTAAGTCTTATTGAGATAATGAGATCACCTTTCCAACATTTTAGAATTTGTTTACAAAAATTAAAATATGACAATTTTGAATTTATAATTCATTATGATTTGAGATATATAAAATTTAAAAAAAATGGGAAAATCAAGTATTAATTCAATGTCCAATGTAAATCTTTTTATCAAAATTATATAATACGTTTAATACATGAATCAGTACATTAGAAATAGAACACATTTAAATTTCTATGTTGTTCGTATATGTAATATGTTAAACAGAATATCATCGCATTCACGCTTTAATTAAAACACCGCTACTATAATAATATGATAGTTATCACGTATCATAGATTATTCATTAATTTCAAATTATATATAAAAATAGATAACTTTGATAATCATTGCAATATCTCCTTAAATAATGGAGATTTCATAATTTTGATTTTTTAATAAGATTCAGAGGGACAAGAACTACAAATATTTCGTGTTTTAATTTAATTTTATGGTTTGATGAAAAAGTTACAAATTCTATTTTTTTATTTAATTATTTTAAAAAGAATTGAAGATGGCAATTTTCTAGAGTTCATTTTTCTGAAAATATTGACGTTTCAACATTTTAATTTCATTAATCTCCTAATTTTTAATATTTTTTCTAGTTTCGAAAAATACTGCGAATTATTTAATATGATAGTATAGTACTATTGTACCAAATATGTAGCCCACGTGCTCATAACGATTTCGTAATGAACAAATTCGATCAATAATTACTGAAATAATTAAGACTTCAGCATAATTAAAATTTAAAAGTAAAATTTTATTATATAGATATCATTTTTCTATGTCCATGTATTATATATTTATATGTTATATATCATCAATTATAAATTTTCGTGTAAGCATTTACTTAACTCTATTTATACAAATATGGTACATTATCAAACATAACATAGAATTAAACTAAAATTAATTAATTAATTATTGTATATTTATAAAAAAAATAATATAATAAAATATTATTAATTAAAATAAACATTACACTTAATTATCTTAAATGGATATACTAATATATAATTAATAATTATAGATAAATTGTACGTAATTATTATATAACAACTTCTCAATTTTATTCCTACGCTTGAAACTTTAAAGTGATTCTTAACTTCTTAAGAGTCCGTGAAGTTGGCCTTTCAATTTTATTTTAAAATTTTTAAAATTATGCACACAGTTAACAAATAGGTTGCAAGAATATACATGGCTTTTTTTAAATATGCAAAGGAAAATTATGGCAGTTATCAGAAAATAGGATATAACAGAGCCAACTTCACATAACCCTTCAATGTCGACTCAGAAAATCTAAACATGTTTTAAAATATTTTCTACAGTTAGAAAGAGTTAGAAAGTTTAATTTTAGAATTTGCAAGTAAGTTCCCCGGTCAGAACAAGCTTTCAAAGTTTTATATCAACTCAGATACTTGGCATTTTCATCAATGTTTATATTATCATTTTCTATTTACGATAACATTTTTGAAATATTTTGACTATTTTTAAGCTATTAAATAAAAAAAAATTTAATTTTTTAGTTTTTTTATAAATGTTTATAAAAATAATTTTTTACATAAAAATGTTTTAATTTAATACAATATCTTACTTAAATTAATTGATCATTTATTTATATAAAAATACTAAAAATACAAAGGCAACATTTTCTTTATACTCATTTGAAAAAAGAATTTTGACGAAATTGCACCTATTTTATATCTAGAAATTCATAATAACTTTACTTCTTATAACTAAGTTTTGAAAATTTCATACAAGATTTCTCGTAAGAAATAATTCTTACTGAAACTATAAAATCTAAAATATATTTTTAAAAACAATTATTTTAACAATTTCGGATAATTGTAGAAAATATTATTAAATAATTTTAAGCTTTCTGAGCTGATTATTAAGGACTGCGTAAAATTAGCCCTACTGTATCCTATTCTCCAATAACTTATATAATATGGATTTGAAAATTCTAAAAATAGCTTCAAAAATTCATGCAAACAAATTGCTAACTATGAACATAATTTTCAAAATGTCGTCTGAATTAAGTTAAAGAGCTAACTTGACGAACATAGTTCTTAAACATAAATAACACTCATTATTAAAATAAACATTTGTGCTTTTCATAAAATGTTATATTTTGTATGAAGTAATTATATCAATTAGTATATAATTCAAACATTTAGTTTTATATAGATAAGCATGCAGTACTTTTATCTATGTTTTAATATATATATATATATATACTTTTTTTTGAGTACGACAATATTTATGGAGATAGTGATTATTCATCGTTAAAACAATCAGCAATGCATTTTTTGTTATAAGTATTCGATTAGTACAGTAGTGAACATGTAAGCTTGATAAACTTAATTAGAGCATCCTAAAAGAATAGAAAGGAAAAGAAAGCCATCACTCATAAGGACTGTATTTTAAAATACAAACTACTTTTTTTTCTAATATGAACTGGTTATTTATTGTAAGCTGTAAAATAATGATTTTTTTTAATTTTGATGAATATAAATCGACTAATTTCTATTTGAAATCTTCTGATGAAACGTCTAATGTACAAAATTAATACAAATGTAATATAATATAATATAAATTAATTATCACTGTTATTTTCTTAATTGGTAGGTAAGTACGTATTACGCATATTATATTAAATATTAATATTTAATGCAGCATATTATCGAATTTCACACTTATGCGACTACTCGTTGTGTTTCACCATCCTCAAATCTTAATATTTACATATATATATATATTTATAAGTATATAATAACGTATCGCGCGTCTACTCTTTTTTGTACGCCTATTTCAAAATTAAACCTTTTATAGTGATATCAAAGTGAATGTGCAAAACTCAAAATCTATAATGAAATAATTGAATGCTATCTGGTTTTTCCACCTATTTGTCAATAGGCATAATATTATATTAGGTATATTATGCAGTTTACACAATGTTAAAAAAAAAACAAAAATCAAAGAATAAAAAAATCGAAAAACCTATTAACATAGAAATCTTATACGCCTAAAGAGAAGTATAGTTGGGTGCGGTTTATCAACATTTTTAAGATTGCGCCATCGTTACAAATTTACAAAACTGCCTACTGACCTCGTGTGGTCTCCTTAGCTTTATATTATCTAATAATCAAAACCGTTTGTTTTCGTGTTTCTTAAGAATCTTAGTTGACCAATCTATAGAGTTAGTATTTATGTAAATGTTTTAAAACTTGAATTAAGAATTTTCATTAAGTATTCAAATGGTTAGGCATGTAGCTATATAATTTATTATAAGCTACAGTCAGCAGATAGAGCAGTATTTTAGGTACCTATATGTTATATTTATACACAGTAAGTGATCAGACGTGTTCAGAAACAAACACCAGTACCGTATTTAATATTGTGTTGTCCTAGGATCCTAGCCCCTAGGTATAGACTATTTTATACATTTCTTTACTGCATATCCCGTAACTATAAATTCCTTTGGACGATTTGTTTATACTTTAACCTCCGCTTAAAGACTAACTCTTCTTACTCGTGTGCTACACCAGATGCAAAATTACTTGTAATGTAATCATCATTTGTTGCTTAACATATTTTTTACTTTAGAAGCTTTATGTCCAGCAGAATACTAGCTAAAATAATCATATTTATAGCTAATCGATAATTTGATAGAGTATAAAAAATTAGCGTTTACTGTAATTACGCCGAAGTAATGAGCTGTAAGACACCTCGACATCCGTACACATACTGTGTTCCGGTATTAGACTGCAATGGCGTATTTACAGAAATGACGATGATGACCAAAATTATATTTTCCACACAAACCTTTTATTATTTTTATGTTTTAATAATAAAATGTATTTAATAAATGTAAAAGAAAATTTTAGGTTTAGTTTTTTTTTTAAGGTCATCACTTATAATCACCCTCTCCCCCTCGAAAAATAAAAGAATAACCCAATAAATAAACGCCGTATGACAGATGACTATAATAATATAGTATAAATTATACACGTGACTGCAGTACAGACCTACTTAGACGTGTTATACTCCTAATGCGATTTCGTACATCACCATATGAATTATATACTTGTATACACCTGATGACCGTTACTCCAGCGACGTGACCCCGAGGTCTAAATCGGTGGGGCATTATAAAACGTACTTGCAACATATACGTCTTACAATATAGGCCTATACACAGCTGCTGCGGCAATATTATAGCGGTTTTCCTTCCTTCCGAGGCGCGCGCGGTGTCAAAATCGCAGTTTCCCCCGTGCCCCGCTGCTGCGGACCCGACGAAGAGCGACCGTCATAATAAAATAATTTAGTTTTTTTTTTTGTATACACGAACTACGCGTAGTACACACACACACACAGTAACGATAAAAATATAAAATAAAATAATGTCAGCGGCGGCGGCGGACATAATATAATAATATCGATGTGCACGCAGTGCCGTCGCGGTCGGCTGGAGCGTCGTCGCGCGAAGCGCATGCAAGCGACCGCGTCGGCGTCCGACATTCTCGTCCCGAAAACCAGTTCCCCCTGGTTACCACCACCCAGGTAACCGTCGAACCATGCACAAGTCTATAATTCACTCGTAAAAACGACCGTGTGTGTGAGTGTGTGCACAGGTACAACGCACGCTGGCACGATGTAATATTATTATTATTGTTATTGCCATCATCATCGTCATCGTCATCGTAGGTAGACTGTCGTCGTCGTTGTGTGCGGTTTTGTTCTGCGCGTGTTTCCTCCAGCAGTCTGCAGTCGCGTGTGTACAGAAATCACGACGCTCCGCGCAATTTTTTCGACCGCGTGCAGCGCGACAGCGATGCCCAAATCTTCGGGTCGCGTATAATATTATAATAGTATTGATTGATCGTAACACAGCATCAGCCTATACATTATTATATGTAGCTGCCTGTCTGCGATTATACGCGGTAAAACACACTGCAGTCTTCCGTATTTGCAATCCGTTTTGACGACCACGCCGCGCCGCACTCCAGAGGTTAGATGAACGCGATAATACATCCGTGTCTATACGTCGTTTTTGGACCGCGTTAGACGATGGCGATATTATAGTACATATTGTTTCTGACCGTGAAAAATCCGAAATTGAAAATAATAATATAATATCTATTTTGCGCTATACCCATTATTTTGCGTGTCATATTGTTTTTTTACAGACGACATGGAAAGACAACGAGCAGAGTCGACGTTCACCATCATTTCAAAGGTCAAGAATTCGCCCAACGTGAACACTTTGGTGAAATGGCTGAAGTCCAACAAGTTACTCATATTGATCTTGGTATCGGTCGTATTCGGAGTGCTCTTGGGTGAGTGCGTGTTTATATAAACGGTGGCCAGCGAGATGTAATAATATACGCGTAGTTGTTCCAATATTAGGTACTTAAATTGCTATAATTAATGTAAGATTAATCGTATTATTGCGATTTTATTTTGTGTGAAATCTTTAGCAGCCGCGGATTAGAGTTTCCACGTCAAATAGGTACAGAATCTCTACCTATATTGTTGTCTCTTTTCCGTTGCTTCAGTCCAGGCTGAGGGGAAAAATCTAAATTTAGTATAGATTATCACGCGCCAACTGCCTACTGTATAATATTATACATATTATGTGTACATCTATTATTTTCTAAAAATTACCCAAAATATTGTAATGATAATTTATGTAACACATTAAACACAATTCATGTTTTTGATTAGACATCATTTAAATATTCTCTACTAATTAGTACATTTGTATTATTTGTATTTTATTACACAAATCCTACATAAACTTCTTAAATCGAGTGCATTAAACTTACCTTTTCCTAGAGATAACAATAAATGCCTACTTTCATCAATGAAATATTTAAAATTATTAATTCTCATGACCTCACGTAAAAATGAAATCACTTTAAGCCGTGAACTAAGATAATACCTTAGATCATGCTTTAAACCTACCTAACAGACAAATATTATCCAAAAATCTTTGCATACATCTATGTTATAATAATAAGTATACCCGGGGATGGATTTTAAGGAGTAACAGTGTGGCCTATTGTGGTCTCTTCAATTTTGTATATATAATATAGAACTAAAATTACTTGTTCGTAGTTTTGTAAGTATCGAATTAAAAATATTACTAAATAATCAAAAATGTGATAACCTGTTTATAGTTTATTCGGTAACCCCGCACTATATTCCACTCAAGAGCCACGAAATAACTAAATATTAGTCACTGCAGAGTATACCTGAGAATTACTTTTTTCGGAACAATTTGTTGTTTACTAACTTATTACATAAAATATTTGTATACCTATTCGTATTTAAACGTATTATAAATAATATATGATTTATATAACAATAATCAATTAGGTGAGATAATATTATACAAAATTTACGTGGGTTGTGGGTGCAGAATCGCATACCATGCGAGTATTTATAGGTACATATTAATCACAATACCAATACTAACAATATACCTATACGTAATAGCTAAGTTAAATAAAATGCAAATGTACCAAACTCATAACCTTGAAGTCGTTCAAGGTCAATAATTGTATATTCATTAAAAGGAACAAAGAGTGTATATTTTTCATTTTAAAGAGAGTACTTACTATGTATAGATAAAACTGCCATCATATTCTTCTATAAAAAAATTTCAAATTAGTAGTTGGTATTGTTTTTAATTGTTTTTCCAAATTAATAATTGTTTTTATTTTATTATATATATTTTTAGGACTGAGCCCTTTTTTACATAAATATAAGTTACTATAATGTTAGATGTTAGATGACGTAAGTGTTATGAACACTTAATAATATTTTTAATATTTAGTTTGATTTTAAACTAAAATAGGACAAGTATATTTTTCTTCATAGTTTTAATTCAATTTTAAAATAACAATTATAAATTCAAAAAATTATGATAAAAATATATTATCAAAAACTAATTTTTGTTAAATTTTAAAAACAAATATGTAGGACTATTTTTATAATTTTAAATTATTTATTTACCGCTCAAAAATAAAAAATACATATATACCTATAGTATGGCTTATTTCTTTGTTTAGTTTATAACACTATTGTACATAACTATTCCTACTTACGTCCAAACCTAAAACCATACTTATTAATACATTACAAATAATAAAAAATAAAAATATAAAATATTATTAGATCAATTTTCATCTATAACATTCATTGTTTTTTTATTTCATCTGAAATTGCTGTATTCCAATAGTATTGTAAAATGTATAATAAAAATGTACAAATAGAAGTTGTTTTTATTTTTTAGTCATTTTAACAAAATAAAAATTTATCAGTAATATAAAAATAAATAAAAACACCTATTAACCAGTAGATATGATTTTTTTTCAAAATCAATAATTATAAATGCAACCAATTAAAATATTATATTGACCTATGTTTATGAGAATCATTTTAATCCGACAATTATTATTTTTTTACCATGATTCTATAATTAAATTTCATAATATATTATAGTTTTTATCAACAATTAAAAGGCACTTATTTATCATTTAATAATGTACTGTTTTTTATAATATTATACAACTTATACTTCATTATAACATTTATTAATACAATTTTAAAATTGCAACGATAATTTATCATAATATTTCTTACAAACATAGATACGTGTTTTATTAATTTGATTACACCTATGAAAATTTACAATATGATATATTTTAAAACAGATTATTAATTAAAATTTTACTAAAAACTTTTATATTCTATATTTTTGAATTTCGAAATAAATAAATGTATATTAGAATGCTTACAATAGTTACAATGCAGTTATTGTTTTATTAATAATACTAAATTATAGTTCATTCAATTTATTTGATTTGATTTCAGGTTTAACATTAAGACCATTGCATCTTAGCAGTGACACAATCACTCTTATTTCATATCCCGGTGATCTTTTCTTGAGGACTTTAAAGTTGATGGTGTTACCATTCATTATATCATGTTTAATTATTGGTAAGTATAGTATTATTATTTATATTAAATAGTATGTAAAACTCAATATACCAGTCAAATGCAATTATTAAAAACTGATAAGTGATGACTCAAAATCAAAATTAAAAATCAACTTAGGACGCATACATGTACATTTCGTAAACATAAATTGTTTTCAGTTGGATTAGTTGTATTACGTCCAAATCATTCTGTATATAAAAATGATATTTTTTATCAATTATTTTTTTCACTAAAATGACTCGTATAATTTATATTTATAGTTACTTGATAATTGCTAAAGTCCTTTCAAACAGCAGAACATTTTAGTGTATGTATGGAGTTTGGAATCTATTAATTAGTAAATAATAAATCAATCATATTTATGTGTTATTAAAACTATTAGATAGATTTATAATATATAATGAGAAGTACAATAATATTTATTTTTAACTTCTATTATAGCCTTGTAAGACTGTAATAACAGAAAAAATCCATTTCAGACATCTACAATTTCTATATAATTTAATGATTTACCTAAAATCTAGATAATATATTTTTTCATTAATGTTTATGTAAATGTAATATTTATAGTAGTAACTTTTTGATTCGATTCATTTGGTATTTTTAATGCTTTTTCTTTAAAATTAACTTTTTAAACGGGATTATTAAAGAATATTTGAACTTAAATTTACCTATTAAATATTTGTAAATTATAAAAATGATACAGTGTTTATTTAACGTAGGACACAAACACTTATTACTACGAAATCTAAAATATTTCTTACATAATTTAAGGTCATTAAAAAACAACATCCAGAAAAAAATTATATTTTTTAATATTTTTTCATTATTCTACTTAAATATATTTATATATTTATCCACTACTAATCCATCCACCTAGACTATAAATACTTATAGATGATTAACTACTACAACTACTACTACTACTACTACCACTACTATTACTCAATTTCGATTTGTATGCGTTGAATTACTCTGTAAAATATTAGGTATCTTTAAAAATATCCGATTGTAGAATTAAAAATGTAGATTAGGTAAGTACTTAAATTAATTAAACTCTATAAGGTTAAGAGTTTAGATTTATAAATATATAATGATAAAACATTTTCGAAATCCATTAGTACTAAACAGTAACATAAATCATTATACGACAAAGTAAAACTAAGATATATTTTCTCTGCAATTTCAAAACGTCGAGTTAAGATCTGACAATTCCACAATATGGTCGACATTTTGATAGATTTTTGTTCTACTGTTTGCTACATCAAAAGTCGAGACACTACAGAAAAAAACCAATAACTCCATTAGTTTATTTTAAACTTTGTTGATATATTCATTGAGGTTAATATTACAATATATAAACATATAATACATATTTACTATTTAAATCGTTGAAGGTATATAACTCGCGTTTTATATGGCCCATAATCAAACATTAATATCGTTTAAATTTATTGCTGTAGTGTTGTACATACCTTGTCCGCGAATACTCATCTTCATTCTTTTTTACTAAATAATATTTTTATTTTACGAATGTTTTATTAACATACAAAATGATGAGCGTGAACAAAAAATATAATCTTCCAGTTTCTGTGATTTTATTTTAATATCAATATTTCACATTAAGTACTATAAAATACAATGTATAGAATAGAGTCTATTCTAATTTTATTAGTCTATTCAAAAGATTAATAAATTATAAGCCAATATATTTGTTATATTAATTTACTTAAAACTATATAGTTTATAAGTGTAGCCGTATTTATTTTAATTATATACATCATGAACGAACTTTATTTCCAGGTGCTGCTAATTTGGACATAAGCAAAAACGGCAATGTAGCAGTCCGAACTATTGTGTATTTTGTCCTTACGTCTGTTTTTAATGTCTGCTTGGGATTAACGCTCGGTCTGCTCGTTCATCCCGGCAGTCCGGATTTAAGGTTGACAAATACTACGTCGTTTTCAGGGCCTAAAAAAATGAATGTTATGGATGGATTTTTAGATATGGGAAAGTAAGTAAAATATTACTATAACCAATTGTATTTGTTTGACGTGAAAATTAACAATTCAAAAGTAGTCAATGACTAGCATTTTATATTCTAATGATTAGAATCTAATCAATCAAACTGTGTTATATATAGATATTAAAATAAACATTAAAAAATAATATTGATATTGATATATTATAAAATAATAATATACTATAGTTTATACTTTGTAAGTATAGGAATAATTTAAAAGTTGTATAAATATAATTAGTACCTACTACTGTCTTTAAATTTTTATTTACTTTAACATTTTCTGTTTTTTAGGAATTTATTGCCAGAAAATTTGTTTCAAGCTACAATTCAACAAGTAAGGAATAATTAATACCTAAATACTATTCAATATCTGTATAATATTATATAAGTATTAATATTTTCAAAAGTACTGTAACTACTCAGTGTTCTTACTTCAAACTTCAAAGTAATATTTTATGAATTGCAATCAATGAAAATAATATAAAATATTACCACTTTTTAAATCGCCTTTGAAATACATACAATTTGTTGTCTTGAGAAATAATAAAATAATCACGTATATAAAAATAATTTAAAATAAAATATAAAATTCATTCATTATTAAAAATTACTAAAAATCATCTTCACCAGTTTTTTTTTTTACTTAGTATCCAAAATAGTATATAGTTAATTTGTATATTGACAATAAATTGTGAATATTTTTCAGACATTAACCGAATATGAGACTGTCATGGGTTTTAATAACACGAAAACGTTGAAAAAAGTTGTAAAATACAAGTAATATACTACAATATTATTTGCATGTGCAGTTGGCTAATGGCTATAGATACTATTTAATGATATAATTGCCTCAACTTTTGACTTTCTTCAATACAGCTAAACTCTAAACTATACACGCTTTCATAGCTTACATATATATAAATCTTTAGCCATTACGCCAAAATCTGCTGTTTGGTAACTCGTTTTGAAGAAAATAAAAAATGTTTTTAAAACATTTGCAGGGACGGTACAAATACATTGGGCATAATATTCTTTTGCCTGATTTTCGGAACCGTACTGGGCACGATGGGTGAACGTAAACAACCCGTTTTGAACTTTTTCACGGTCACCTACGAGGTGATGCAAAAGATACTCACCGGAGTGATTTGGTAAATTTTGTACACTACTTGCAAACGTCTAACAAAATCTATATAGTATATTATAACTAAACACATATACACACACGCATATGGTTTATTCAATATCCATCGTCCGGGCGATGGAAGATATTGCTATAATCGTCATCCATTTATACCGTATTATAATATAAATAACATAATATTATATTGTTGCACGTACACCCAGTAACCTCTATTACAGAACATATCTGTAGGTTTACGCCCATTGGAGTGGCCAGCGTCATATGCGGGAAGATCATCACACTGGTCGATCTCACCAACACGCTGGTTCAGCTCAGCTTATTCATCGTAACGACGGTCGGCGGTTTCCTATTTTATCAGCTGGTAGTCATACAAATCATTTATTTTGTGATCGTGAAGAAGTCTCCGTGGCCGTACTACGTGTCACTGGGACCCGCTCTAGCGACCGCGTTTGCCACTGCTTCCAAGTAAGGCTTGTTTTCGTATAATTATAATACTATTAATCAAATATCATCCCGTAAAATGTATACAAATATAAGGATAGAACTATCGAAATTTTAAAAATAATAACTATATTTCAGTATTCGTTTTTACAAAATATGACTGTAATATATTCTGCTTCTGCACTACCTAATCGCTGAATCCGTGCCACCTACATATACACTTATTAGAGTATTATGGAAACCAAAGTTTCGTCAAACAAATAACAATACATAAATTCCTATTAAATATTATAACATTTACAACTATATAGGACTCGGATTTATAAGCTCTTAAAAACCACGTTTTATACAAAAAAAAAAGTATAATTTTAAATTCAAATTAATATAAAACAAGTTACAAAAATATTTATTTATTATTGTGTAATTATAGTTTTTGAAAACTAATCTAGAAATTCTAGCAAAATGTAGAAAAAAATATAATCAATAATAATTGGGTAAGCATACTTTAAATTTATTTTATTTTTAATTATCTCTATAAATTGTTAGTTTTTAAAAAAATTAATTTTTATTTTCTCGAAATTATTTTAAAATTGTATTCAATTTATAAAATAATGCAATTTATCATAACAAAAAGACCAAATTTAACCTTAAAACTTTTTAAATATTATGGGCTAATATTTTCTAAAACTGTTTATAATTTTAATCACATTTTCATAAACAAAATTATTTTTAAGTATATTTTGTGTTTAATTAATAGCTAACATTACAGTATGGTTGACCAGCAAAGCTAGGCAAAAGCCACTTATAACTAATAGTTACGACTTATAAGTGTATTTTATATACTAAAATAGATACTATAATATATACTATATAGTATATTATACACTATAAAGTGTATACACATTTCAGTTATATCATTATATGAATATTAATTTGAGCTATACAACATAATTCTACACATTTCATTTATATTGATGACTATAGATACTAACTACTTAACACATAAAGATATTAAAATTGTTGTTTTTAAAAAATCGATAAATAAATACTAATATTTTATAATTATAATCAAAAATAATGACTCATGAATGACCAGTGAAAACTAAATACTTCAAGTATTCATAAATCATAATGTAGGTATCTATAACATTCAAATATTTTACCTACGTGTTATTTTCTGATTAATATTATATTATGATCTCAAGCTTTAAAAATTGTATTTTAATTTATAATTTAACGTTTTATCTTAGGTCAGCGTCTCTTCCAATAACATTTAAAGTGTTGGACGAAAAATTAAAGATGAATCCGAAAATCACTAAATTTGTCCTTCCAATTGGTACAATCAATATGGACGGTTCGGCTCTATACCTAAGTGTAGCACTATTATTCTTGGCGCAAATCAATAATTTGCAACTAGGCATTGGAGAAATTTTCACTATCGGGTATGATATCAAAGGTTTCTATGATATACATAATACAACCTTATAACAATATAATAGTATAATACGTATCGAATTACACGTTATTCGATACTCACCATTTTGTTTATCGCTCTTTTTCATAAACCGTTCAATAACATTATGTATAAACAACATTGTTTAACAGTTAACTCCAATACAATATGAGAATATTTTACATTAAAAAAACAATAATGGTTCCTAAACAACAATAAACGTATATTTTAAATTTTAATATGATCTGTTCTCTGTATAGATTATAATATTATATAAGATTAATATTTATTGAAAGATAATTATCATTACTATTACTTATTAGTGAGTGTAGTAAACAATTTTATTCAGACTAAGACACAATGTCGATTGTATATCACCAGTGTAACACGCTAATTATTATGCTAACTTTTTTTTCTTATAAGTAAAAAATATAAAAACCATATTTTCAAATACTTGGATTTTTTTAATTTTTATGCCAATAAAAAGTATTCTGTACTGTACTGTAACAATAAAGTGTTTTTTGAAAAATGAGAACTAACATATTTTCATAAATTGTTAAACAAATTATTTTTTTGAAAATGTTGAAGTATTAAATTGAAATGTTATTGGGTAATTTTTAAGTTATCAATTTCCCGTATAAAGGATAATAAGTCTATGATAATTAGCTTAGTAGATATAAGACCATTCACTCCTAAAATGGTATAAAAATCGAAGTATTTAAAAATATGGTTTTTAAGTACCTTAGAAATTAAAAAAATTAGAATTCAAATAAACGCATTATTAAACGTTAAAAGGGGGTGAGCATACTTGGTGAATTAATCTGTATAATATAATGGAAGTATTTTTACATTACATATATAATTAACATACCAAATCGTATCATTGATTAATAAAAAGTGTTTATTATAGTAGTTGCTTTATCGTATTCATGATACAATTTGGGTTATTTTTATATCTATAATAGAATGCTTGACTAAAAAACCAGTTCTGATAAAAATTCGAACTCCGGACCAGTTACACTTCGATCGAAATATGGTAATAAACTAATAACCATATGTCCGTATTTAAAATAAATATAAATAGTTATATATAGTATATTACTTATCTGTAATAGCGGGGCGCAACCTAGAATATTTTTTTAATTGTTACAAATCAGTAATGACGCAATCCACCTCGTGGATATATATTTTTTAATAAAAGCCAATAGGTAAAAAACGTGTCTTCAATAAGTATAGTAACAATCGGTGTTTGAATTTATTTGATGACAAAAAAAAAAATGCACATAATGCCTGTACCTCTTCTCTTCTCACAAATCAGTAATTTATTATTTTGCTGACAATCGACTGCAGGTTGGCTTGCACGGCGGCAAGTATGTCTTCGGCGGCTATTCCGTCGGCTGCTATCGTATTGGTGGTAATGCTGTGTAGCGTCATCAACATACCCACCGAAGACGTATCTCTACTGTTTGCTGTCGATTGGCTAGTGTGAGTATCCTATACAACATTACGGCAGATCACAGATATATACCTAGTACCTCTATTATATAATATATAAATGTATAATACACAAGTTTTACAAAAAAATCATCATTTATAATATTAATATATATATTTTTTTAATATATATCGCAAAACAGGGACAGGTTCAGGACTACGAACAACCTGATCGGAGATTGTTACACGGTGGCTATTGTTCAACATTTATCCAAAGAGGAATTAGAGCAGGTAACACATAATAATATATATATTAATGTATTATAATAAGCTGGAGTATATAGCTAGACAATCACAATTTTTCTGTCGAACTTGGTTCGAACAAAGTTTGCCAATTCAACATTTATTACAGACGTTATTATTATAGTATTTGGAGCAAATTCACTTTACCGAGGACCTATATAATGACAATAGTCGATAGTCGATAATGCTACCTACTATATTTTTTCTGTTTTTATAGCAAATTTAAAGATATGCGTGCTCGCCAACACGTATGAAGTAGTGCCTACCGCCTCACGACTACGACGCTATAAGATAATCACAAATTTTACAAATTTTAAACAGTTGTAACTTAATACATACTATCATACTTGTTAGTCGTTATCGTCCATCTTATGTATATTTTTAACCATAAAAAGTATCTTCAATTAAAAAATTGAGCAATAAAGTGCATTTGTTCCGAATACAATGTTATAACAAACGTAAAAAATTCCAAATTTATAAAATATTATAAGAATACGTAGATATTAGTATTACGACACGTAAAAACCATGTAAATTAATAGGTAATAAATATTATATAATTTTCACCACATCATAATTTTTTAAATAATTATTCTAAAATTCAAATACATAAATGAATGAACAATTTTAAATTTTAGTTATAACTTATAATACCTATTTACTATAATGTCCTCTTTCATAGGAGTACGCAGACCTTTTTTCGGGGTATATGCATTAATTATTTTTCTTGCTCAAAAAAAGCTTTTTCCAGAGTCGATGTTCACCTCTCAAAGAGCTTTGGGGTATACCCCCTGCGCACGCCTATGTCCTCATTTAAAACGTTTCATTATAGACAATTTAGTAAATATAATACCTACTTAATATAAAAATAATTCAATATAAATTTATCATATGTCCATAAATAATAAATTCCATGTAGTTTATAAAATTTATAAATATGATTATACCTATGACGAATCATTGTATTATTTGTATTTCCCTTTTCCATTAGTCAGCGGCATTTTTTTAAGTAAGTTCTAAGATGTATTTATTTTTATTTACCGTGGATTATGGACATTATTGCGGGAACTAAGTCTCTTTTACCCCTCACCACCGCCCATCCCTTCAAAATATGCATATGTGTTAATTTAATAACTTTAATGATATAATACTACATATATATATTGATGAATAGAACCAGGGATATCTGTGCATAAGGTATAACATATAGTTTTGTGTATAGGTATTATACACTAATTATGTAGATTAGTAGTATCATGTACATAAATTAAAGTTAATCCGATGACTATCGCATTTCAGATATTCATTACGATTTATAAATCACCGAATAGATATTGCACATGTATTCCCATCATTTTATAGCATGACTAATATACCTAGGTATACCGATGAGTGATGACTATATTTTATTTACATCACTGACATCCTGTACCTAATACTTGGCTGTTTGCCAATCAGGAAAACGGTGAAAATTCATAACTTCAAAAACGAGGTTTTATCTAACACGATGCAGTATTATTATAGTTCGTAACCTCGTAGGTGTAACGTCATTACTCGTTATTAAAGTGTTTAAGTGTATAATTTCAGCATGGCGCATTAGTATATGTAAATATATTATGTATGCCCTGTCCCTGTGATAGTGGTGGTTACGCAATCCAACAAAACAAATAATATTAATAATAATAAATAACATCCATTTTCATGTTTATCGAAAAATATGATTACAGCAGAATAATATGAAAATAAATAATGTAACTTTGCCAATCATTCTATAGGTAGTATATACAATAAACAATCGAGAGGCTCTCAAAAAAATATTTTCTCAAACGTCCTTGGTTGGTTTGAATAATCGATTAGTAATACACTTCGATATATTTTAATCTATTCAAATAGGTACATACAATATAGTTAGGTATACCAATAGTTAATACTATTTTATGTTCTTTGTGTGTAGAAACTAGAAAGTACAATCGTCAATCGACACTCGATAGTAAGTATAGTAGTATAAACTAGTATCTACAAGTTACAACTGTCACGAGCAATGTTTAGTAATAGGTATAGGTACTTACGCTCTTCCCATCGTTGCTGTCTGCACTCTATTGAATGATCAGCCAAACCTGCTATTATTATTATTATATTATTATTATTATTATTTTTGTATACGCATCCACGCCACATCAACATTTTCAATAATAAATATATTGTTTCCACAGTTTTTTTTTATTTTAAAAAAGATACCTATAATAGTATACCTAGTATCTATACTATATTATATTCGTTACTCTTAAAGGTTTTTGTTTTATTTTATTTTTATTATTATCTAATACATATACATTTCTATATTTGTTACAATATTTCAATAATACTGCAATTTTATATTGTACAATAATTAATACGAACAGAATATGTTATCTTTATCACATAATAATAATTTTTGTCCCTTGGTGCATACACGATATAATATATTAATAGAACGTTGCAAAGTTAAAAAGCGTTCAACGACCAGAAAAAAATACGTTTCCTATATTAATGAAATTAGATGAAAAATATGTATCGCTTTATAACAAATATCATATATACACGATACTTTATTACTTGCTGCTATTGCTTAACAGATTTTTTAAATATATTTTTCCTACTCTCAACAGGACGACAGTTTAAATGAGAAAGAAGCCGAAGAAGCGCACGTCAACGGCACGTTTGTTATACAAGAACAAGAACAAAACGCACATACAAATCAGAGTTTTACCAACACGCCAGTATAAAGTATAATATATCAATCGTATTATAATATACGTATCGACTGCGACGAGTTTCCGGGATTATAATTTATATGTACGACGGAGGCTGATAAATCGCACGTGCTGCAGACGACAATTCATATATTATGACTCGAACGTATTATTATTATTATTATAAGTAGTATTAGTATTTTACCTATTTTTATTATTATTTTTCCGTATTCGTATGACCATGACCCAATTTTAAACAACGTACCTATTTTGTCATGAATGTTTTTAAGAAGCGCGATGGTAAAACCAAAATTGTCTCCGCGTCAAGTTGCACATAAATTATACAATCATTCGACGTAGCGTGTACACTGTACAATATACTTCGCGGGTATTGTGACAATTGAAAATTGAAACAGTCGAATAATTTATTTGGGTACCTAAACGATGACGTCGGATTTTTTCGAATTTTAATTAACGATTCAATTTTTAAATACGCCGCATTTCCGGCAGTGTTTCCTGTTTATACACTCTTGCTAATTTATTTAGTATATAAAAATCTGTAAATCTGTATGACGCGTGAACGCAAACTAAAAAAAAAAAAAGAATGATAATTGCATTATATTTTATATGCTATTTTTTTTAGCCTTTGTGACTAATAATTATCATACATATACTCTTGCCTAGATTGCCACATGATCAGGACCTCATTGTTTGTGTTTATTTTAATCGTTTTTTAATTAAAATATACCTCGTAACCACAGTAAGCGAGAACACTTATTATTTTGGTATTAATTTATTCGAGAAATCAATATTAATAATACGATTTGTACAACATTTATAAACAATTTAAAATTTTGTTTAAAACATTTTGTGTTACCCTCGTGCCCTCTTGAAATTATTATTACTTATTAGTAAGTTATTTCATATTTGTGTTTTTTATCGTGTCAGTATATATTATTATTAACTTTTATGATATAATACCTATTGAATATTATATATATACCTGCCATATGTTAATATAATTACTTTTATTTAAATTATATATATTTAATATAAACATTTACATTTATTGAATTATAATCGTTTTAGTATCTATATTTTATGGATTATTACTTATTAGTTATTACGTAATTATTATATAGTATTTAAATCACAAGTCACAACTGTTTATCATCCGATTTGACTACCTAAATGTTAAAATGTTGTATTATTATGATTATTTTTATCAAGTGCATAATATATTAATATAATAATATAAAACTGTCGAAAATACAAAACAAAACATTTAACCGGGCGTAAAAGATTGTCATCGATATGAATAATAATTTATTGCCACGGTGTCGTCGGAAGTTATAAGACTGCATCAGGCAACCAAGAGTACCTATATAGCTACAGGTACAGAGTGATGAGCTTCCATTTCTTACCGTTTGTGTTGATTTTGGCCCAATTTTTGGGGGAAAACAGTAAAAAACTGTGTCCTGCATTGTACATACGATTACTTATATACTTATAGCCGAAAATCCAAATTAAACGATTACATTCTATAGCTTCAGAAAAAATAATTCAATTTTTCTCTAAAATATTTACGATATAATATAAAAGAACTGAAATGTTCGACTAATAGAATTTCGATGGGAAAATGACTTCTAAATCCGAAGCAACACAGAGTAAAAGTATATATAATAATATAGGTACATTATACATAATATACAGACTCGCATCTAGCTCAAAATTATGATCTGACGTGGCCGCATGGGTAAGTAAGTAATAAGAACAAGAGTCAAGAATTATAATTTCAAACTATTTACTCAAAATATTCTAATGGAATAAACCGTATATCGTAAGGTATGCGTACGTAGCTTTATTATTGAGTATATAGATATTCTATTATATAGTACCACCTCAAACGGCTCAAACACGTATTGCTGAATACATTTCTTAACAACGAAGCTTGACTTCATACGCACATAATATTATAATGGTTTTATTATACTATAAATACATAATATATTTTATGTCAAAAAACGTTTTATGAGTTAAATTAATAAAAATCTAGGTTAAATCAACAAAATAATGATTAACAGGGAAAGATAGTTATCGTGAAAATCAATATTTTTTTGATATGACAAAATTATATCTTGTTAATTTAATTACAAATTATTACAAATGTACTACTATTGTTTAGATTTATAAAATGTTTCACGAGACTGCGTGTACATAAAATTAATAATAAATCTATACCTACAATAGATGTTTTTCTAGTTTCTTTACAGCAGAGGTCAACGAACTTTCTTAATCGTATAGGTACATACTATCAGCCCGTAGTCTCTTTTATAGGCCAACAGCCGACTTTTCCTAATCAAGCGATGGTGTGGTTTATAAATAATAAGTGTCTATATAGCAAACTAGTTACGACTCAAGACACTAACACTATTAGAATCGAAATCGAATACCTACCTAAAAGCGTCTACAGGAAGCTCCTGCCTCTTGCACTCAGCATAAACTCTTTATAGATTTAATTAAACCGTGGGATCCAAGTATACGTATGTTGCAGTGTATATCCAGTCAAATATAGTATAGTCGATCTGTTTATCGTATTATTTATCTAACCGAGTTAAATCTCGTAGATTTACATCAAATATTATATATAGTAATGGTACTGCCATAAGTCCATAATTGTCCTAAGCCCAGTATATGACCTATAATATACCAAAAATATATATTAAACGTATTAAATATACCACGATAATACGATACACAAATTTGTCCCAAAATGTTTTGTTATTTGCCCTTACCTATACCCTTTTTTACCAGCCAGCGCCTATCTATCGATATAGCAAGTAGTTACTTAGTACTTACCTAAACTATATGTTATTTTATTGTTTGAGTTGAAACGGTTTCTATACCTAATAAAAAACCTGGAGATCCATCGCTCTACGGAAAATGTTCGATCTGTTAATAACATTTTATTATAGCATAATACTAGTAAATACAGTAAATACTCATAGGTACTCATATTAAATATAATTAACGTTATCGACATATCATATTATCATTATATCAAATATATACACTTCCTACATAATTAAATAAATTTATTATAATATAAGATTTTAGAATTACCTACTGAATTTATTATTAAATTATTATAAGTTAAAAATCATTTAGGGAAGGGAAGCACAGGAGCGTATTTAGAAATTTTTTTTGGGAAGGTCTGAGGTATTTTTAATTATATTGAACTTCTAAAATTTACATATGATAGGACATAATAAGCAAACTTAATAAATATTTCCTGGATTTCGGGAGGGTCTGAAGCCCCCTCAGCCCCTCTCCATAAATTGAAGGAAAGGACAAAGGGTGACCAATTTCATACAGCTCTAATAATGACACAAATTTTGTCCATTAAAATAAAATAAGCTAAATATGCTTTAATTGTATCATCCAGTCATTTTGATAAAAAAATTGGAAATTATTTCCGATAGTCTTATTACCTACCTTACCTAATAGAAATAGTAATTCTAAATTGATAATAATTTTTGTATTAAATACGTATAGTCTAGATGTTCATGATTTTTAGTACAGCAACCACACAAAATTTTAAATGAATTTTTTAACATAACAAAATACAAAATTGTTTTTATTACAGAACCAAGCTATATTTTATGCACATATATATAAAATAAACACATTATATATATATATATATAACATATTAATATGTTTATTATACATATCTGTGATTTTTTTTATACTACCAAAGAACTGTAATACTAGTTACTTTATCAATAATTTAGTAATAATTATGTGCTTCTATCTGTTGATTATTTTTGGAAAAACAAACAAAATGAGGATTGAAATTATAACGAATATTTCCGTCATTACTTTCAATTTTGATTATTATTTTATTAAAAATAATTCACTCTTTGGATGCTTTCTAAAGAATAACGTGCTCAGAAATTATTAATTAAAACCATTTTATAAAATATCAATCAAAAATCACAATTTTAATTTTTAAATGTTTATGCAATTCTTTCTACACCACAAAATAAATTTTCTATAGTCATAACATCATAATATAGGCCACTGTTTCCATTAAAAACTTAATTTTCATTTTAAACAATGGCTTTTCCTAAAGTTTTTATTTTAAATTTTAATTCAACACTTCCATTGCAACTTCCCATAATATTTTTTACTCATTTTATATTTATATACCACACTGTAAAATCGTCAAGCAGATAATGTTGTGTAATTTATGATATTGAACAAATTAAAAATGTAAAATACATCATTTCAATTTATTTTCTATCATTAACTTTAATTATTAAATTATTAAAGTATAAATTATTCAAGTATTAAGATTTCTAACAAAAATTTAAGTATCTGCATGTAGGTAGTAGTTTCATAATTATGTAGAACAATATCTTAATCAGTCCATTGCAGGTTTTGCTAGCATACTGCATTTTCATATAGCTTCTTGAATCGATATACTTTATATAATTTATGATCAGCATTATCTTATTTAAAATTATCTATTATCTCATTAAATCATTGTATAACAATACATATATTTAGTTAGGTTAAATAACTATTTTGCCTAGGCAACAATAACGCCATTGCTGATCATCATTATAATATACTCAAAGCAAATTTAAAAACGTTAGGTAGAATAACAACACATGCACTCAAAGCACCTTACAATAAATAATGTACCCAACACACATTAGGCAATTGTCTAAAGTCTAAATTTACACCTATGATAACAACTCAACTTGAATGCAGCTTTAGAATTTGTACTATTTTAGATATAATATATACCAAACTGAACAGAAAAGCCATATCCATACAATAAAAAATACTTTGCCGAACCAGTATGATTTCTGAAGAAGCTTCTGTCAAGTCTGGATAGATGCTTTTCAATATAAATACTCAGTGACTAAAAGTTCTATTCTAGAACACATATTATACAAAACATAACATTTATAACAAACTACAATAAATTTAAAATTATATTTATTTTAGGATAATAATGACTACTTGAAAAGTGAAAACTAGTCGCCTCTGCACATGTCTTGTCATTACAGTAATCGCTAATGTCTACAATTGGTAAACAAGATGTACGTTAATATGTAGTGAACTATTGTCTATCATCAATCATCATACCATTCTTAAGATACTTCACTGCTAGTGGTTTACATTAATATTCAATAGCTAATGAATTCAATCAAAACCAATATCATAAAAATATTATTGTATCAGTACACAAACTCATGTGACATATTACGTATACACATTACACAGTGGTGGCCATCAACCACAACAAATAATGATTACCGGAAACCCATCATACATGACTCTTGCCAAGGGAGATCTGATTATTCTAGCAACTCAGTATGTATGTTTGAAAGTGGACACTTATTCTGAACAGAGTATATAGAGGTGTACACAATATCAATAAGTAACAAATTTGCTAAAATAAAAACTTTTTGTACACCTAACACCAACATAAGGAAATGATTAAAAAAAAACAAAACATAATTAAACGTATGAAATAATCAATTTTTATTCCTCTTGTACAACTGTTGTCTTTTCAGATACATATAACCCATCCAAGAACTTACGGATATCCTTGTTCTTTACGGTTGTAGACTGTTGGATTAAAGCAGCTAGAACAAATAATAAATATATTTTTATTATAACCACACACTACATACATTAAGTTATATATTAAATTAAATGCACTTAATAAAATTAAACACTATTATTACAAATTGAATCAAGCATTTGTTGTATGCTATAGTCCATAATTTATACTTTTGTTTTTATTTAACAGTTTGAGTTGAGACATTACACCTGCATGCATTGTTTATCCTACTAACGCTGAACACTACAGGGAATTTACATTTACTTATTATTAAATTTTAAAATTATCTGGTTAACACTGTCACAATAGGTTTTTTTTTATAATTTTAAAGATTTAAATTATAACCTTTTTAAAATTCTAAATTTTGTATGCATTTTAAAATGTTAAAACTAATTTGTGAATTTAAGTATAAAAAAAAACTTGCAAGATTCACTGAAAGTCTAACCAGTGGCATAACAGGATGGAAAGGCATATCAATGCTATGGGGTCCTGGACCCTCGTAAATACAATATGTATACAAAAATTTGAATTTTATTTTAAAATTTACAACATACAGTTAGAGAAAAAAAAATGAAAAATATGAGAGTATGGTCCAAGATGGGCTTAGATACAACTAATTAAAATAATTGTAGACAACAAAGAATGAATAACACAGAGATAACGTTTAAATATTATATTAGTGTATTATTGTGAAATAAATTTTAAACTTAAATTGATTGTTATTGGACATGTCTATAAAGCATATTAGCAATATTGTTGTCGACATCTTTTGTTAATCATAATACTACAGTATTCGCGATAACTCGAAGTTGAAGGGAGATAAAAATTTGCTTTGGGATATGTATTATTCGAAATATTTAACTCAAATTTATATTAATTTATATAAAATTTAAATTTCTAGAGGAATAAACAAAAACTTGAGTTATTAAGTTTTTCGAGTTATTGCAACTCAACTGTATTGAGACATAACTATGAATAAATTTAAATAAATCAACTTAGTTGAAGCAGAAAAAGGCTATTGTTTTTTTCATAAATTTAAACATTGAAAATTTTTGTTGGAATAAAGAAATGGGAGGGCTAACACATGATTTTGCCTAGGGATCCAAATTTATAGTTACTTCTTACATCTTCATTCAAAACGTACAATTGTCTACGTAATATGTTTGAAAGACAGAGAATGCATGCAGGTGGTATCCTCTACTATATAACATAACATAAGGCTAATACTATGTTATTAATACAAGAAAACTTAAAAATTATATTTATAATATTAAATTAGATATCAAAAAAGAAATTAGAAGACAAACATTTTGTTTACTTTTATAATTTGTATTTATATACCTATTAACAATTATTTTAAGTCTCTCTCTAAATTGTAAGTTGTTGGAATCAACATAAAGTATAAACTATATTTAATTTTATAATCAAATTTAAGGATTAAATTTTAACCATAAAAATTATTATTCAACATTTATTTTGATATCTGGAAATATTGTTTTATAAGGTAGATTATTAAATAAAATTGATAAAAAAAAAAACAAATTAATAATTTGTTTTTATGATAAAAGATTAAATGAAAAATTTATAATTTATCACATTATCACGTTACTTAATACATTTTTGTTAACTTTTAAACATTAAACATATTATACTGCATATTGCGCTACCTACTCTTGATTAGATTTTGTCAACAATTTTTCTAAACCAAATTTTAATTTTATTAAAATACTTAACTCAAACTTATAAACAATTTTATTAGCAACTATGAACATTTGGTAAATTATTTTTTTTCTAGGTTTTTATATTTTTTAATTTAAATCTAAATGAGAGTTCAAATATAATTATACAAAAGAAGAAATATATATTATACCTGATCTAGAAACTTTTTCAATGTCATTTCCTTCTACAATTAACTCGTCTTTTTGCTTAGAGTTAGTTATGGTGACACCTGGCGACATCTTGACACGTCTGATATATTTTTCACCCAAGAAATTTCTGATTTCGATGAGTGAATTGTTTTCAGAAGTAACACAATTGATGGGGAAATGGGCATACACGGCTCTCATTTTGTATAAGAAACCCTAATAATAAAAGTAAAAAAAAAAATGTTAGTTCAAAATAATTATTATTGTTTAATTGATTGGCACTTACTTTGGTGACACCCTTGATCATATTTTCAACATGAGTACAAATAGTTCTGACGGCAGCCAATTCTTTCTTGGTGCCAAACCATTTTTCCACAGTTAACAAACGTGGTCCTTTCAGGTATATATCAACAGCTAAATGTTTGAAATTTCTCTCTAACGAACCACGGGGGCCTTTGACAACTATAATCCTCTTATTGACCGTGACATCAATGCCTTCAGGGATTTTAACTGATTGGTTGGCGTTTATGGTCCTCATCTGAAAGTTTTAAAAAAATATTTTAAATAGGTATTCAAAACAAAACATACGAAACAACGATAAATATCCTATCTCAGTTTTGGAGATTGAGACATTAATTAATGACCAATACATGAAATGTATCAAGTGTGCAACAGGCATTAACGAGATTATGTAGTGCTCGTAAATCTTGAAAAACGATTGAATTTGAAAATTTCACAAAGAATTCGCTCATATTGCAATAATGTATATTAAAGATAGATAATGTATGAATACAGTGCCCGTGTGCATTCTATTACGTCGAGAACAACGGAACAGTCGATACATTCCGAAATTTAAAACTCACAATAGTGGACAGAAATGCTCTTAAATGATCGATTAACTGGTCAAGTCCTGTCCGAAGTCTGAGAATAAGACCGATGTAAGAATCAATGGAGACGTAACTCGAAGTAGTCACGGAGTAGCGAAAATCGGCTTGTCGGCGATAGCCGCCACTTTAAGTTATGGAACTCGAAAAAATATATTTCTAAACACGAACAGAAAATAAAATAACGATAGCGGAGAACTTACTGCTAAGATTAATTGAGTTTAAAATGTAATACAGTAAATATAAATTTGGATTACCTTGGATGAAAATCCGGACACACCGAAGACGTAAACTAGAATCGAAGAAGAGAATAATTTGTTTAGGTGCGTATTCGAGGTTATGAAAAATGTCATGAGGACGTGGTATAAGCGGTATACATTAATGTACGGTATCCCGTCGTAAACACAACCACTGTAACCAATATGATTTATTTTTTTTATTATCAGTATTCTTATCAATTGTTGTTTTCGTTCCGTTTCGGCGTCGGTTCACGGTTCGCGATCGCAGATCGCTTAAAAATGCTTACTGGCTACTGCTTACTACCTACTGCCTACTGATTAGTGATTACAGCTTACCATTCTTTCGAAAACTTGTTTTATATGTCCCGTAAGTAAATTATTTATTTATTATTTGACGTTTAAAAAAAATACACGCCAATTTCTGGAAACAAACGCCATGGCTGACATAAGCTCGTACAGAGACCAACATTTTAAAGGCTCTAGAGGTGAGCTCGACAAGTTGTTGCGTTTATCTACAACTATGTACATTGGAAACTTGGCATTTTATACGACGGAAGGACAGATATACGAACTGTTCTCTAAGTGTGGTGATATTAAACGCATCGTCATGGGCCTAGACAAATTCAAGAAAACACCTTGTGGCTTTTGCTTTATTGAGTACTATACTAGGGAAGATGCAGAGAATTGTATGCGTTATGTCAACGGCACTCGACTGGATGACCGAATCATTCGTACAGACTGGGATGCTGGATTTCTGGAAGGCAGGCAATATGGTCGTGGGAAAACAGGCGGTCAAGTGCGAGACGAATATAGGACTGATTATGATATTGGCCGAGGTGGATATGGTAAAAACGCTCAACCTAAAGCAGACATGATAATATTCGGCAGAAACAAAGACGCCCTTCCAATGGATTAATGCACAATTTTAGCCCACAAAATTATATTTTTTTCAGATATATAATTTTTTTTTTTTTCATTGTGTAAATTTCCTACCACTTGATTTTGTAAATAAATAAATATTTTATATGTTGTAGAAGTGTATTCAATTCAAACTCAAATGATCATTTTATGATCATGTTTTATTACATTGGGATGTGACATTTTTAAGTTGCTACGCACAAATGAATGATAACCAATCAGATAATTTGCATTGCTGTGAATATATTAATATGAACGAAGAAAAGTCTACTATAATATCAGACCTTTGTATTTGTCCGCCATTTGGAAACTGCTGTTCAAAGTAAATATGCTGAACACTTATCATATTATTGAATACTAGCACTGTTTTTAGTTTGCTTGTTTTATTTATTTATTAACAATTTGTAGCAATTATTTTATAATTAGTAATAATGGATAATAATCTTGTGTAAAATTATCGCTATAAATTAAATATTTAATAAATAAAACTATTAGTGAACTAATTAACAAATTGCTACTTGTCAACTATTAGTTTGAAAATGTATTTTTCCTGAAATAAGTGTCAGTTGTAAAAAAAAATTCTTAACACATACAAATTAATATTAATTTTTGAAGTTTTAATTGTTATCAGGCGTGGATCCAAAGTATATTTATGAAGGGGGGGCAAATACATATGTAAATTGTATTTTATTGGCTGTGAGGCAGAGCCTCCTCCCTTGGATCTGCGCTTGATTGTTACCTGCAGTCAATAAAATTTTTGAGTGAGTGAATAAAATAAATTGATGACAAATTTAGAATTATAGGCAAACTAAGTTAAATTATAACTTTAATAAAAATATATTAAAATTTAAAACTATTAATTGTTTTACAAAATGTTGGTAATAAATACAAAAATACTTTTTAGTATCTTAAAAGTTTCTTTTGAAAGAAAAAATTAAAAATCTATATTATGTTGCTTGCAACTGGCAACCAATGCTGATTGGAAATAAATACTACAGTGATAGCCTTTTCTGCCGATTTCATGAAATCGGCAATTTCATAAATTCGGCGTAACATATATATCACTAAGATAGATTTATATTCAAATGTATATATGTATTGGAATAAGATATTTTAAATCTGATGAGAAATGTCCTCGAATTAGATCATTCATATTAAAATAATAATAATTGTATCTTGCATATTTTGAATATTTCAATGTTTTTACCTTTTGTTTAAGGGCTGTTTTTATAATGTCTGGTTAAGTGTCCGTTAACACATAACTGGCAGTTAGCAAATTTTATTACTGGCAGAATCAGCTGTTTATTATTAACAGACACTTAACCAGACGTTATGAAAACGGCATTAAATGTACTATATTTATTTTATAATTTTACAGTGGATATTTTTGTTTCATCTTATAATTTCAAGTTCATAACTGAATAAATCGTATAAATTTATAAATTATTAAATGACTTTTGAAAATGTGAAATAATTTATAGACTGTCAGTCTATAACAGTGGCGCAACAAGAAAAAATTTTTGGGAAGGGTTGCATTATTACAATATATATATATACATAAGATAAGTACATGGGTTATTATACTAGGTCTTAGAGAAATTTTAAGAGGACTTACAACCCCTTAACCCCCTCCCTGGTTGCGCCATTGGTCTACAATATTTATAATGATAAAATTACAACCGTTTATTATTCGCAGAGATAAGATGAGATACCCATATAAATGTAGTTAATGTTGTGAAAATGTGAAATATCTTTTTTAACTACATTTAAATGTATATTTTGTAGCATATTACAGTATTTTTAGAAACATTTTTGTGCATATAAATCCATTCCTTAATAATAACTATTGGACTATAATGAGACAACTCAAGATATATGTAATACAAATAAAAATATTTTATTAACATTTAAAAAAAAATTAGTATTTAAAAATATTGCAGTTTGAAATGAACTCAGAGACAATCATAAAGAATGATAAAATACTTATTCCATTACTCATAAGTCACAAGCATAAGATCACAATATTATTATAATAAGTTTCATATTAAAAAAAAATCTCAAATGCATTAAAAAATTAAGTTTTTAAATGTAAAGGGAAAGTTAATTTATTAAAACAATTAGATGTGTCCATTATAAATGATGTAATATTTTGTACATCCTACTATAGCTAGTTAAAATAATAATTATAAAATTATATAACTTTTTTCTATTATTAAGATGCTACTATTGACAACACTGACAACGCTTAATATATTTAAATTGTTTCAGTTTGTTAAAATGTCCACCATCTAAAGACATAGAAATAAATGTTATGGTGGCAAATTTTCAAGATCGATTTAGAATTCCTTGGCAGGGTGGAGCAAGACGCATTTCTTTAGATTCTGCAGTACCATTACTTCTCTTTCCGGCTACTCTTTATTTTGCTGCTTTGGGGTTTTGGCTGACCATATTAATGTTTCCATTGGTTACATTTTTTCTTTATTATACTCATCATACTGTCCGCAAGTACAGAGTGGCTACAAAATTTTTCTATGTTTGGACATTGACATCAGCATCATTAGTGTTGATTATATTCCAGTTTCTGGTTGTGCCCATGTTAGATATAAACACTAATGAGAATATTATAATTACAGTCACTATGATAGCCACAGCAGCTTGTTTCTATTTTACCAAGAAACATGCAATCAAATCTCATCTGAAATATGATCTGGAAATGACTAATGTCAATGAAACAGATGAAAATATAGTTTTAATAAACGAAAGTGAAAATATTCAATGTAATACTTGTAAAAGGAGTGTACCATCCAGAACGTATCACTGTTTTGTGTGTAAGACCTGTGTGATTCAACAACATATACATTCTTATTGGTACGATATTGAGGTTTACCGATTTACGCGAAGCATAAATAAATACAATCATAATTATTGTTTTATTTATTCATACAGGATAGACTGTTGCATCGGAAAGCATAATAGGAAACTATATATGGCAGGTCTGGTACTCGGTTCAGTTTTGTTTACATTTTTATCAAATCTCATCCTAACTACACTATGTCATCCATTCAATGTATTTGCCACAATCATGTTACCCGATGACTGTAGTGATGTATATTATGATATTATGTAAGAAAATTTAACTTATTTTATTCTAAAAAGAATAATAATTTTAATTTATTACAATTTATACATGTTTACATTTTTATACCTAAACTCTTTTTGGATAAACATTTATGAACTTTAGACATAATTATTTATTTATATAAATGCAAATAATATATTTACCTACATTTAAAAACGTTTAATTTATTGTTTTACATTTGCATTTATTTAAAAATTTCTCATGATTTTATTAATTGAATATTTTAATTCAGTAACTTTTCTTTTTTAAATTATCAATTAATAAAATGTAATCCATATTGTGATTAATTTCTGTAAATAGACGATAGTAAATTATTATTTAAACTAATAATGTAACATACCTATAATAAAAATAGATAAATTGGTATTTAAATGAATTTATGTTAAAGACTAAACATAATATGCACAATAACCTCATGACTAAATATTTATATTGTTTTTTTTTCTAGGTATGGTATTTGTTTTGTATCTGGGCTGTATTGTTTTGCAGTCGGAATCATTTTATTTGTTATGTTTATCAAAGATATCTATATGGTTTCATTAGGAATAACTTACCATGAGTGGCAAGAACAATGTAAAGATTTTAAAGGTGATTGCCGTTGGTTCTTATCTAGGCATATTATTAGAAATGTATTATCAAATTGGAAAGCATTTTTCAATAATGTCTAAACTTTGAGTCTGAGTTTGACATGTTTTTACATTTTACATACATTTATTTTATGCATTACTTTTATTATATTTATATATAAAGTTTTTAATTTTTATTGTATAATAATTAATGTATATTATACTATAATAAATATATAGGTAATATTGTTTACTTTAATTGTTAGTTAGGTACAAGAAAAAAAATACATGTCATTAATTTATACAATATTTATATAACATTTTGATAATTGATAAATCTATATTAAATTATAATTCAAATTCTGGTGGAATAAAGTCAGGTAAAATTTCTTGAACCTTTTCATGCCACATGCGTAGTCGACAATCTTTAAGTCTTTCCTTGTATAATATTTCAGGAAACTTCCTCCAATTATCAAAACAACGTTTCATTATTATCCTATAAATTACAATCACTTTCCAATTAGTATTTATTAACAATAACTACCTATTGAGTTTTAATCTTACATTAATTATTATCTGTTTTAATTGAATATTAGTTAATATCTTATGTCATGGTAATTATCTAAAGGGTTTCTAGTGATTCTAAGACTACTTTATAATGTAGATATTATATAGAAGTCTGTGGCATTCTATTTTTTTTTATTTAGAACAATAATGCACGAAATATAGTTAGTGTTAGATTAAGAGTTTTACTGTTTGAAAGTTTAGGATTGAATCTTGATGCCTTATAGCATTTTTATTTTCTATTAATTGGAATCTGTCTAAACGACTCATACAGAGCTTGATAAACCCTACAGGTTCTACCTATTTTTTTTTATTGTATACTTATACGAAAATCTATAAATTGTATAATATAATTACTTGTTATGATAAGATTCTGCTTTCAACATTTTTGTTTGTGTTTGAAGTCTAATTTCCCTAACATAGTCACGCCATCTTTTAAACCAATATTCTTCGATCTTAAAATTGTGCCAATCCTCAGCTACTTGTTGTTTCTTTTTTCTCTCTTCTAAAATCTATAAATAAATTATTAAGAAAACGCATCATATTGGTCCAATTGTTTATAAAGGTATTGGCATAACTTCATAACTTAATAAAATTAGATAAGTACCTTCTACCTATATCTTATTGATTGTATATATTATTATAGTTAAATATAATCAATGTCTATATGTCTACATGGGTATAGGTATACTAAAGGTACACAAACATCGCATACACGCCTGAATGCAATGTAAAATAAATAGATCTTATCGAATATTATGTGACTTGCACATATAATTATACCTTATAAAATCCGAGAAATGCCGTCTTCATTAATTTCTGCTTGTAAAACTGTTCAGCCAAAAGTATTTTCTCGTTCAAACTATTGTTGACGTAAAACCGCCATTTGCTGAAACAAGTGCCGACTAATTGTCTGTCGTAGTGATCCGAAGCCTCTTCCACCCGCCACCTGGCACAGTTTAAATTCGCTCTGAACGCTTCGAATCCTCTCCTTATTAACAGTTTCCGATATAAATCTTCCGCGATCCGAGTATTCTCTCGCCACACTTCCCTTTGCGCCTTTCGTCTATCCTCTTCGATTATCCTCAGTCTCATGTTCTCCCTGGCCTCGAGCAACCGCTCGCGTTTCTGTTCCATCCGTTCCCTCGCGCACTTCTCCTCCAATTCACGTTTTTTCCGCAACTCTTCCAGCTCTGCCTTTCGGCGCCTCTCCTTAATCGCCTCCCACTTGGCCCGGCGTTCCAGGGCCCGCACCTCCATCCGGTTAAGTATGTCAGACGGACTAGCTGCAGCGGCGCTCTGCTGCACCGGCTGCGCGGTTCGGGTTTTCGCCCTCCTCTCGGATTCGCCGGAATGGTGCAGGTCCTGCAACAGCCTCTGGTTCTCAAGCAACGCCTTCTCGGATTCCAATTTCAGCTGTTGCAGTCTCAGGCGTTCGATTTCCATCCGCTGTTTCTCGAGCAATTTTTTCTGTTCGTCGATTTTTGCCTGCTGACGGTCACGGCTGCCGGTCCGCTTCGCCGTTGGTGCGGCGCGATTCCACGCACACGTCTGCTTATTGTCAGCGGTCGTTCTATTCTTCCGCCAACGATCGTCGTTATCCAATTTTTCTTGGATTTTCGATAAAAACTTGTCAACTTTATCGTTCGTCCCTACGAGGCCGCGGGACGCTTTCGATTTTACCGCGTAATTCCGCCACCTGTCCCAATAAATCCTCTGCAGCAAACGCATCGCCAACGCTTCCGGTCCGTTTTTCTCGCTTGTCGATGTGTCACGGCGGCGGCCACTGGCAGTAGTTGTTCGATCAACCTTGCAATCGTCTTCCGAGCACTCGGATATTGTCGCTTGTTCGCCGTCGCGATTATTAAAATCATTTTTATAATAATTAATATTGTTGTTGACGATGTTGACGTTCAACTGTTGTACATTTATGACGGTGAAATTATTGACGACTGTACTGATTCTCGCATCAGACGACGTGTCACGGCAGATGTTTAAAACCCCATTGATGACCGCCGCGTTTTCGCAACGAAACTCTTCATGCTGCTGCAGTGCACGCCGATCGACGATTGACGATATTCCTCGTTCGACGTGTTTCGATTTTTTTCTGCGTGCACGGCACCTGTAGTGTATAATATCATAAAAAATCCAAATTAGCCCATGTTTGTATACATTAGAAATAAAAATGTATTTTGTAACGTTTAGCATTTCTTGTTAAGTGATTTAATGTTATATAACACACCAGTGGTGGCTAACGGGCTGAAGCCCCCCCCATTGCCGTATTATTATTTTTGTTTTTAAATCTACCAACGATTTAATATAGCGACTAAAGCGTGTATTTATCTATTTATTAGAACCACGGACTAAGGTATTAATAAATATTATATAGGTATTATATTATCTTATAGTCTGTGATTACGACCATAGATAGGTATTTATAATCTTGTATAATTATAATATAAATTTATATATAATTTTTTCATTTATTTTTTGTTTATTTTATGCTTAATTTAAGTAAGAAATAAAAAAGCAATTATTTTAATTTTTTACGCCACTGTAACACACACATAATATACAGTTAGGTCTCGCTATGGTTATTGTTTAAGGGGTAACATTTAGGCAATTTATAATCTCGTCTTAGCCGCCCGGATCTATGCGTTGAGTGAAGTTCAAGCGGATACCGGCTGAAGCCGCAGACGGACACCACTTGTACACGCATGCACATATTATAAGTCAATTACAATAAAAATTCTTTTATGAATTTTACAACAACTTACTTATTGATTTGACAAAATTAAAGTTAGTTAACGTTGTCTGATCTTGATTCTGAAAAAATATTCAAATTCAGCAGAAAAAATGTCTGTAGATCGTACGAAACACATTCCGTTTTTAATTGTAATTGTGATTTGAAAAAATTCATATTTTCATGATTTTATTTACATTTCAATATAATATAAGATTAAATATTTTTACAAAGTATTTCGTACAATATATAGACAATTTTCTGTCAAATTCAAATTTTTTTTCTGAATCAAAATCAGACATCTTCAACTACCTTTAATTTTGTCAAAACTTAAGGTCTTATGAGCTAAAACTGACGACAATAGCGAAGCCCTTAAGTAGTTAAATTATTAAAAAAATTCATGTTTTATTTATATACCTAATCTTAAGTTGTTCGATGAAAAATAAAAACTTACTTGTTTATATCTGAAATTACTCTTTTACAGTCTCTTTTAATTAACCAACGATGTTCGTCTTCTGTCTAAAATGTAATCGAAATAAATTAAATAGGTAACTAAAACTATACTACCTATTACCTATATAATATTATAATAATTAAATAAATAACGTTGAATAAAATATATTGATTATTTTAGATCGTACTCAGGGGCGTGCCTAGGAATTTTTTTTACTTAAAAAAATAGAAACCACTTAATATTTAAAGAAATCTTTATAGTCATGTAAAAATAATTTGCCTTTAATTGATGAATTATAATAACTTAAACAAAAACATAATAAATGTAATTTTAAAATATAAAAGTAAAAACTCGTCGATTAATTAGTATAAACCAATAACTACACAAAAACATTTTATACATAAATTATCCGGTATAAACAAGTTACCTTGTTAGCTAGGTGTTATAATATAAACTTTGCTTTATTTTTATGATACAAATTTTACTATTTACCAAGTGCCTTTCAGAATTACTAACGATTCTATCCAATTGTTTTCTACTAACAATAGTGTAATCTTCTAGATTTTTTTCGGAAAACTGTGCAACATCCTGCACTGCTAAGTTACAGTATTGGAAGTTGACGGCCCGATGATCAATGTTGAATGTCATCTCAATATATATCGTTCTCGAACATAATATTATATGCATACAATATAATTTAATATTATGTATGTACATATAACTATAAAAGAAGTAAGAACAAACTATGTACTAGTGTACACTATACATTGACTACATAACTACCTACCTATTTTACGTTTCATAAGTTTAGTTTACACCTTTTAGGCCGATGTATCGATAACACCGACGACTACTACGTGTTACACATTAATAAAATAATAACAATAACAACAATTACATCGGACCCTATGATATACTGTGGTGCCGGTAAGAAAATGTTTACATGTTACTGCCGTGATCGCTATAGCAACTGTGATATGGCCATATAGATATATATTATATTATATTATAGTTGTTGTATATACCTTATTACCTACAACCTACATGTATATTATAATAAAATTGTATTAAATTATAATTTGTAAGGTATAAATTGGTAATTTTGAACAGCGTAGAATTATTTGTTTAATACTATTTAGGTATATTATAAGTACCTGCAGGCACGTAGCCAAAAAAAGTATGGTTGTGATTTTGTGAAAAATAAAATATAAATATATTAATATTATTATGGCAGTTATAATATTTATATTTTGAAAACGAATTGATATTAAATAATGGTTGTATAATAATACAAAATATCTTTCATTTTTTATATTATTATTTATTATTTTCTTGAAATAAATAAACATAATTAAGGATGCGGGGTGTAGGGTTACATCACTGTACCACTGTCCACTACACAATACACACTAATATAATAATAAGAAATACGTATTTGTTTATTATTTTGTTTTGTACTAAACTGTATTTAAAAATAACTACTTATAATTATTTTTATTATTTATTAGATAATATTACGACCAGAAAAGCTCAATTACAAGAAGAATAAGGTTTTTATATTAATAACTGTAACATGCAGCTTAAAAAGTATTTGAACAGTAAAATAAAATAAAGATATTACCTCACAATAAAAATCATAGAATTGACCAGAAAGCGGTTTGATAAAAAGGAAAAGAAAGGTCCTCTTTGGTAATTCTCAATAAGTGGATAAAGAGGGACTATTAAATAAACAATTGTTTCTAATGAAACATGCTGAAACTCTGAAGCTGTCTAAGTGATTTCAGCTTACAAGTAGAAAAATAACACGTCATGTAGGTACACTGTATATTTTATAAATAACAAATTCATAAATTGCATTGTTACATAGATTACTAGAATATATTAAGTAGCCTATCTACAACGCCGCACTATCACTAATTTATAATAAATTAAATGTTATCCAAGAAATAATCTATGAGTTAGTATATTTCTACTGTATTCTATTATTTCTATTCATCTTTTGTACAACTATATTATAAGCAAATAAAACGTGCTATATTCGGCAAACTACTAGTAGAAGTAGATTATTGATATTATTTCCAATTCCTACTCAGTACTCACTTACTTTGTTAAAAATCAATCTCATTTATTTTAAATCAATGATCAATTATTGATTTTTCAAATAATTGCTATCATTATTACTATAGTCTATAAGCTTATAAATTTTATATTATTTTTGATACAAAAAATAGACTGGGCCTAAAGACAATGGTATATTATTATTCGATGCCTTAAACAGACAAAAATTATGTACCTATGTCCTATAGTGTAATTTGTATATAATATACAGGACGCACTAGTCTAAAAGTAAATCGATACTTGATAGAAATATCTTTAATGCAATCGTTTCAAAAAGAATTAAACGTTAGAAGCGGGAAAAAATATAAATAGTTCCTTTTAATTTTAAAACAATAATTATAGACAGTTCAGACCTATTCTCTATAATATAGCTTATAGAAACATGATTTTTATAGAAGGTCATCAATGAACAAATAATCACACTTTTGATACACAATTTTATCTTAGTACGATGAACCTATCAACTGTACCTATCATTGTATCAACTATACCTACAACAATGCAAGGCTAGTGCACAGCTCTTAATTTTTACGTAACATTTACAAAAAATATAGTTTTATGAATTTATTTTTCAATTTCTATATAGATTATATAATTATACATACACATGCCGTGTACATACTGGATTCTGTCTATAATAATAAAGTAAAATAATATTATTGTTGTATGTAAACAAAATCGAAGACGTACCTACACGCCTATATTATGAGCCATGAGGTATTGTATACGATTTATTATATTACATATATATTATATTTATTTATTTTTTTACCTACAAACACCAACGCCTATCAATAACCAAATGCTTATAAAAAAAATAATATATATATATATGTATGTATAATTTTTATTTTCATTTCAGAGAATAAAATATTTTAGTCGGCAGGAAGACCGATAAATATTTTGTTCCCTACACACCGCACAGCAGCATACACGAACGTCAGACCGTGACCAATTATTATTATATTGAAGTGCGTGTCATAATGAAGTTCCAAGCACATTTTTTACTACGTTTAACGGTAAATCTGAAATCATATTTGTTGTTGTACATTTCAGGACAAAACAAAATTAAATTGCAAAAGCAATAATAATACTGTAATTGTATATTACCTATGCGAATATCATCAATGGTCATATGTCGATAGTCTGATATTCTGATATGCATCAATATATATTATATAATATAACTCCAGGCATTTTTACATTTTCAAGCGAAAATTAACGCAGTCATATATATATTTTAATATATAGGTCCTTTTTAACATATTTATGTCTTGTACATTTATTAACTGCGGTATTCACATCAATACACTCAGATAAACAAAAAGAAAAATTATAGGTATTTTTAAACATAATATATCGTTCTCCGTCACATCCTCATCATATGCAGTGAATCACTCGCTTGTGGTATGTATATAGATATAATACATATTAACAATAGTCACGGAATACTGAACACTGAGGATAACGCGAACATCGACCCTTTTGCTTAAATATTATGAGTGTATAATACATTTATATACAGGGTGATTCTTTTCATAGAAAACACTTTTTTCAAAAGGTTATTAATATGTTTTTGAAAACATCATTTTACAAAATTTGAAGTAATTACAAAACATCATTTTTGTCAATTATTTTTATATGATGCTTAGATTTATAACAAAACACAAATCATAATAAAACTTGTACATGAAATTCGATTGCTATAAATTGAAACACTAAGAAAAATATTTTACTTAGAAGTATGAAATTAAAAATGTATATTTTATTTGAATGTATCATTCAAAATAATAATAAAACCTTATTAAATGATAAGTTTAACAAATTGCAAAAAATATACTTAATGCTTTTTCAAAAGTTATGTTTTGTAATGACCTAAAATTATTATGTAAAAAAATATTTCCGAAACATTCATACTTTTCTAGATAACAAATGTTTATACTTTTAAAACAATCACCTTGTATAAAATAATAATATAAACGAGACGGCCTACGAATAACGATGGGAACTGTGCAACAGAGACTAAAAACAATCGAAATAGGTACGATTTCATTTGTGGGCAGTGTTATAATGAAAGAATGCCTCTTATATCTGTATATTTCAATTTATTATTATTACGACGAGACTTACGCAATTTTCGGAAAATGAAATTAATGATATGTATAGTATATTAATATAGCGTACCTAAGTATATTATTTACTATTCCCCTTATTCGGTATATTACAATACATGTGTCTAAAAAATAAAATGTAAAAACAAACGTAAGCATATAATAATATAATTTATCTATTATTAATATTATTATTATAAATATGGGAAATTATATTCATTCCGCATTATTATTTAATTTTTTCATTATAAACAATAAACGAGTATAATATAATGCAGTAGTAGTGTAGAGTATTGTATTATATTTATATAAACAATGCCTATAATATATTAATAAACATGATTTTAATTATTATACAACAAATACATATGTTATGAATTTTATGATATTATATGTTTGTATGTATTGATATTATAAAGAATATGATTAAAAAATAATTTTTGTCAAAAATTCAAATAATAATATAATATATATATATATCAAAATATTATATTGTATTATATTTATTGCAAAATAATAAATAAATAAATAATAATTATCGAAGTAATTAGGTATGACATACCTAATTATACTGTGTTCAATGTATAATTTTAACAACATAGAAACGTGTTAGCTTAGCCTTAAAAGTTAAGTATTTTTAAAATGACGTATTTAGATATTTTAAAGACTATACGGAATTTAATTTTCATAAATATACTATATGAATATAATTATTAATTAACAAACAAATATCTCATTTAAAATATACATATATAGCACAATATATTATGTTTTATGCATGTTAATATTAATATATTGGCATATTGGTATTATTACAGACACACTGTATGCGTAAACCTACTTACGTGTCCAGCGTAACGGCTCAGCATATATATTTATGAAATTAAATGTATTGTGCGGTGCACCTCATCTAAATATAGGTAGATAAAAAAATTAAACTTTTTTTCGTTTTTTTTTTTTTTGTATATATTTGTTGGAAACATGTTCCGATATTTCAATTTTGTGTAAGAATATAGTTATACACCTACTTTGAACTTACAAATAAAAAATAACGTTATCATATAACCTAACTTGCTTTTATTAACATCTTAGTGTGAATTTTAATCACTTAGATTCATAACCTAAAATATTGTGCAATTTTCGGACTAGTCGGACAATTAATAATGTATAAATCTACAATGTACTTTAACAAAGATTTAAACATAATAATATAATTGTGGGAATTTATAAATTAATTTACTAGGTATACGTATACGTTAATATCTTAAATTTTAACCGAAGCTCTTCCATAATATTATAGGTAGGTAACATAATATAATTTATATAATATACTTTTATATACTTACCAACCTATTATTATGTTCTAATATTCTATATGTATACTTGCATAAATGATTTTCATTATAAATAAACATATATATATAATCTATACAGCCCAATTAAACATACTACCAAGGTAATAATTGTATTATTAAAAATCGGTCAGAAATTAGGATACAGAGACTGAACAATGAGCACTAGTCTCGTTTCGTCCTGTTTAGCCATTTATTAAATACAATTGTATTTAATCAATGGTTTAGCGCAATTCATATATTATTGAATTATCTTATAAAGTAACAATAAACATAAACCATCCATTGCTTCAGAAAATAATCGTTTTTTTTTTATCCGAGTTAATAAATATTACGCGTATTTACGTTTAACTATAGGTACCAGTTTAAACATAAAACGTCTACAAAGAATAGGTCGAGTCGGAGCCAGAATTGCTCACTATATAGGAATATTAGTATTAAATAGACAAATAGTTAATTAATAATTATATATTTATATTACATTATTATTTATTACTTATTAGTTATAAGTGAAAATAAGATGACCCCTTAATGTTTTTGCTTGTAAATAGTACTATAGTAGTACTTATATTATAATGTCGTCCATACTGTGTTGCTGTATTGTATTTATTGGTATCAACTATCAAGATGCAGGTAATACATTAGCGATTGGCAAGTATAATATTATGTTGTTGTCATTTGTATTATATTTAGGTATCTGGTATACTTATTATCAATTTAATGTTTTTCACTTATTTCGAAAATAAAAATATTGCGCATTTATATTGGTTTATTTTGGTACTAATTTTTTTTATATTTATATAGGTGTGTTTAATCAGTTGATATTATATAATATCTAAGCAATAATCTACTATGGTTGTATAATAACGTCCTAATAGGACGTACATCATCATATCTCATTATAAATTATCTGTGGACGACAAACGAAATAATATTTTAATATTGACAATATATGATGACGATGGAAACAATTAAAGTTGTCATATTATATTGGATACTTTGACGTTGTTAAATTACATTTTTTATTTGGTAAATAAGTTTAATCCTCGTATTTTGTACACATTTTGAAAATAAGCGGCAAAAAATAATATTTATAAATTAATGTTGGTTACATCAAAAACTAACGTATGATTCGAGTATTATATTATTTCTAATTAATATTATAATATCGTATATAATATCTAAATATAATATACTATGATCCATTGAATATTGCTAAGATAATCAAAACCTTCTATAGTAGGTGTTTCGCTTCGTTTTGTTTATTTTATTTTTGTTCAGTGATCCTTGAATTAATTATTGAATAACATATTGACGGTCATAAACTTGTATTAGGTACTCAATCGTAAAATTACCAACAAGGTGATCGGGAAGATTTCACGATTTTTAATTTATAAAAACTAAATAGTATAGGTTATTGTAATAGTGTTTTTATTCACCTAATGCAAATATTGATAAATATACCTACTATAATAATATAATTTGGCGTTGCATTTAGTATTTTTTTTTAGTTTTTTTGATTTTTAATAATTCGTTTTATGCGGATACTATTTTGTAATATGTTATCATGTTTGTTTTAATATTATGAATATTGTTGTTTTAATTTAATATACTATATAGCTATATAAATTGTAGGTAGGTATATCGAAAAAAAATATAATAGTATAAAATGTTACAAGTATCTTAAATCTTTGATAGCTTTGGTAGATTACTTGTGTGACCTTTCATCTTTGCACATATAGCATATGTACCTATGTAGTATAGGTATATGTAGTATGTAGTATATACACATATACATTATAAAATATAAGCTTTCTCAATATTTCAGATAAAAATATATTACATGAATGCATGTGTGATATATTATGGACTAATCATTATTGTTTCAGTAAGCACTTATTATTACAAAAAATAGTACTGTTTAAAAATGTAATATACATTATTTTATAAATTTCTCATATTGTATAGGTATGCATTTTATTATCTTTATCATAGTTGTATTTGTGAATAAAACCATTAAAACCAATCACTATGTACAAATATTTGATTTTAACTTATATTTTTATGTAAAAAAAAAATATAAAAATAATTAAATAAGAGTTATAACGAGTATTCACTATATACCTAGCAATATAGTTGTTAAAAGAATTATAATATGTTGTGGTTTATGCAGATTGCGAACAAATGCAGTGCTTGTATGACGTATGTTTTAATTTTTAAAAACTTATCAATAATATGGACTATAAAACTTACTAAACAGATTTTATTTTTATTAATTTACATTACGTTATCAATAATGTTTCAATTTTGAGTACCTACTACCTACCGATATTATTATTCTAAAATACATAATAAAAGTACGATGTACATATTTCGAAGATATATATCATACATTTAACAATATAAACAGGTAAAGTATACAATAAAAAAAATGTACAGCATGATGACAAATATAATATAAAATAGTAGGATTTGTACCAATGTATATTGCATTACTATACCTATAATGGAAAATGAATAAAACTTCGATATGAAACAATGCTATGCAATTAAAACTATAGATAAGGACATTATGAGGATGATCGTAGAAAAAAAAAGTGGTTAGGGATCTTAAAGCGTTAGTATACCGTAGCGCTCGTATCAATGTATCATGATGAATTGAAAAAGATTTTTTTCAGATACTGAAAGATCAGTTATTGGTTAATTATACGGTTATATTATGTATTATACACTACAACTACGTTCTATGATTGTATGATATGCTAAATTACTCGTATTGTGACTATAACATATAAGTGTCGTTGTTCTTTTATATATTTACTATATATTGTAATAATATTACATAGAATATAGGTAGGTAATAAAGGTATATATAAATTATTGGTGTTGTCACGTCTGTTATTCGATAATAATAAGGATGAACATATATATATGTATATATATAATATAACTATATAAGTATCCAATAATAATAATACATATTATGTTATTATATTATGAATTATGATTACCTATTGATTACATATATATATTGGGCACCTCTGACTCATCGTTCAACACTTTGTCACTGTCGCAACTTTTTAGTTTTTTTCTCATTATTTAAGAAATAAATATAAACTGATATAACCATATATTGAAATTATTGAATAATTATTATAATTATACTGTAGAGTGTAGATAATATACTCGATTATCGGTAATAAAATATTATTATAAATTACCATATTTTTCGTATAGCATATTTTTTTTTTAAAATTCTAACTTTTACAGTTCTTTTTGAGCATTCGAGCGTTTACAAAAATCTGAGATATACATATTATATTATTAAGACGTATATAATAATTATATATTTTTACTTTTTTGATTTTTATTTTTTTAATCAATTAAGTATGGTAATTGAAATGAAAAAAGTCTGAATTTTGAAAACTTCAAAAATTTGTGTTAAATAGGAAAATGATAAAAATGTATCTCAGTTGTAATGAGTAGGTGGATTATTAAGCTAACTTTAACATCAAATATTAATGAGAGAGATCCGATATCACACCCAAGCAGCCAAGCGGTATAACTACGATTTGAATCCACAAAAACGTCAGCGTGAACAGTCCCAAAATTTCTATTTTTCAACTTTCTCCAAAACTATTATAGCTAAAAAGTTGGTTGATAACTCATTAAAAAGGGATTATCAAGTAGATACAAAATGTGGGATTAAAAGTGTTTACAGTTAAAAAAAATAGTTATTTTTTTGCTAGGTTTTCATTTAGCGTGGTAGATTACCGAAACTGGAGAACGAATTTTGTTATTTGGGGTCTTGATAGATTCAGATTGGCTAGGAAAAGTGCAGTGAAGATTTTTAGAACTTTATCTTCTATTGTTAACTCACTACAAAGCGATAAAGCTGAAAAACATAAAAAAAAGCGTTCAATAAAATGTGTTTTAATTTTTTTTTTTTTTGAAGCTCTGTAGTGAATTAACTATAAAAGATAAAGTTCTGAAAATCTTCACTGCCCTTCTCCTAGCCAATGTGAATCTAACAAGACCCCAAACAACAAAATCCGCTCACCGGTTTCGGAGATCTATCTCACTAAATGAAAATGAAAATAAAATACATAGGTGCCTACATATTGCATACAATTAATAAATTTCTAAAATGTTAAAATCAAGAAAGTTTACATGCCGATCACCGACTTGGCAAGCGTTTATTTAATGGTGCTACGAGGGGGTATATTTCGTCCTTTTAGACAGTGTTTTTTCTTGTAGCCCATCGTAATTTTAATCGGTCACCGAGACACACGCAGTTGTCACGTATACTTATAAATTTACTTAATACCTATATCATTTGTTGTCACACATTATGATATGTAAAAGTATTTACATATTAAAAGTTGTATTATATAGATATTTACTAATTATTATTCCATCAAGTATACGGGACATGAGTAATCAAATATACTACATATAGTACCTATATACTATATAGCACACGAGTCTTGTGTTTGAAGTTGGACATCAGAGACACTCTGTATGCACAAGTACCTATAGGTATTTGCAATCTGTACATAAATTATATGGCACGGTTTCGCTGTCCGAGTCCAAGTGAGCCTGAAAAGAGCATAACAATTCGCGTAACACTCATAATTACAGAGAGATGTCATTATATACATATATGCGTGTGTGTGTCCAGTTATTGTATACATAAACTTATACATAGGTATATTATTATATGTGTCTTATGTATAATCGTACATAATACATATGTATAACCATGGGATAATTCGACGGCGTACCTGACACATTTCAAAACTAGCATATTATACTTTATTTCCGAGTCTATTATTATGTTGTAACCGATTAGGTATACTTGGCGAAGAACTTGATGATAAGGCATATTGTATAAAATATGCAGAATCCATACGACTACACTATTACCTTAGCAATATACACATATTATATCTATATTTGACTGTATATTCGCACAAAAACTGCTGTGAAACCAGTTCGCTAATTACAAATGAATACGAATTGTAGAAAATATAATCGATAGTTGCAACACGAATGTCGATACCTGTCTATGTGTAGAAATTTAAAGCTAAATTGTGAAAGGCTATTATCTCTGTAGGTACTCCCTAGCACTATCTTAAACTATTAATTATTAAAAGATTTCTTAAAAAAAAAAAATATAAATATTTGAAAATTGAAACCAATAATGGTTATAAAATATAATAATATCTATCAAGGGTGGTCGAATGAAGGTTAATGAGAGAGTTAAGGGGATGAGAGTATCTGAGTATATATTTTCTTTCCCATGATTTTTTTTTAATATCTATAATAATATATATGCTATTATATATTTATATTAATGATGATATTTTTATAAAGAAAATAATGTGAATAGTAATAAATTTTCTTATAATAAACTGGTAGACTTAGTAGAGCCACAGAATTAAATAGGTAGGTACTATACTTATTAAATGTGCTTTAGGTTTAAAAACAAGTAATCTTATAAATCATTTTAAAGAAAGACATCTTGGGAAAAATGTGTCAGTTGACCTGGCATTTAATAAGGAAAGGTGGATATAATTGCTTGTGGTAGCTTATAGGCCCTGTTACAACTTACAGGGACCATTAAACTGATAGAAGAAGAAGAATAATTGTATAAATAAAATAAGTATTAAAATAACGGTTTGAACATAAACCCTACATTATAAATTATTAACTATAACTCTTTAGTTACACAAACCTTTATTTTTTGTCTATCTCCCACATAATATAGGAACAAAAATGTTCCACGATTACGACTCTCTGATTCAGTTTAGAGCAAAGGCACTTATTATATATTTTATGAAGAAGATTATTTCCTGTGCATTGGCCGGATAGAATTTTAATATTTAAATTTTTTATAAATATAAGCATGTTTTAATTTTAAATAATTTCGATTATTTTTAACCATAAATAACTTATTCAATTATAATATTTCCGCTTGAAACCGACGACGCCAAGGGAATGTTTTCGGAGTACGCCATAATGTAATATTATTAATATTAGTTTAGTATAAATATCATTGTAAATTGTTACCTAATATTAATAAAAGTATGTACATAAATATTACTACATTAATGTTTATAATCTGTAATAGTATAGTATTATTTAGTAGGAAGTGTAATATCTATGTACTGTTAAATTAACTTTAATCCAATTATAATTATTACGTATATATATATTATAATTATATTATAATTATTGCAATCTTCAAATAAAACTACTCTAAATAATTTCGTTGATATATTTTATAATAACTACTAGTCTACAAATAATAATGAGTCACCTAATATTCTAATAAGTATTAACTAATAACTATCAATAACTGATGTGTAACCACCAATATAACAATTATATAGGTATTAAAAATATACTATAATATACTATATAACATTAGAATAATAAAATTGTAGGTAGGTAGGTATGTATAAGTATAATATTATACTTATTGAATTATTTTGTACTTAATAAACCTTACCCGTAAATGTCACTGCTGTAAAATAAATGTCGAGTGTACTCAAGTGTATTCATGATGATGGTACCGGAAATCAATATGCCCCAGGAAAAATTCTGAAATTATTCAATTTACATCAATGTTTATAACATAAATGTTTCATAACATTAAACATATGGTTGTGTGGGTTATGGTAAATAAATAACACTAGGAAATTTGAACGTTATAGGTACTCGTATGCAATTTATCAATTATTCGAACAAAAAAAAGATCAAACAACTAGTGACTATAAGCAGATATGTATATTTAGGAGGAGACGGCAATCATTCTTGGTGGATAATATGTACAGATTTGCATTTATAAATAAAATAAATTATTAAATGTATTATACATATTGTAATATAATATAGTAGGATAATATAATGTAATACAATACTATTATACTAATTACTAACAACTAATAACATATTAATAATAAATAAATCTACCTAATTATTAAAATTATTTAACCCTCATTGTTAAATAAATTTTTCATTTATATTTTTTGTTAAATTGTTTAGCCAACACGTATAAAATTGTTATCGACAAAAATGTGTATTCATATTTTAAAAATGACGAGAAAGGGAAAAAATTAATCCTGAGGAGTGAAAACTGAATAGATATAGGTATAGGCACCACGATGTAAAAGATATCTTTTCTACGTCGTGGTAGGCACCTACGTCTCTGCAAGTTTGAATATATAAGTAACCAAGTAAGTACAATGTACAAAATGCATAATAGTACTCAACAGTCAACTGTTTCAACTTATATAGGCAGTTCCTACATCGGCTACATAACAAGTTATAACTTATTTAAATTGATCGAAATTATTATGGTACCTAGTCTTATAGTCTAAAATTCCTCCAGTCCTCGGTTAATTTTGCGTAAATAAATCAATTTTTTTGTCATCAACTCAACCGTATTTATTTTAAAAATGATTATTTTTTTGCGTTGCCATACCATCGTTATTTTGCAAAGTAATATTATGTTATTGCGACAAGGTGCACTAGGTGCAGTACCCAGATTATGCCTCATTGCCCCTGTATAGTGTATTGTGTATTGTGTATACCCATCATCATGGCATCATTCGTGGGCGATAAGCTAATAGCTGCAATATGTTATTACATACTTCCACAAGTCACAAAGATCATAATACGATTATTATATTTTATTACCCGGCACTCGGCAGTCGACACCCATTATTATCGATCAAACAATTTTTTTTATAGTCCGAGTAGATTAATATTGTACGATCGCGAATTACCGTACGCGTTCCTGGACCACGTAGCGTGCGATAATTTCGGTCGTGGCGTTAGGACACGCTGCCGCCGCCGAGTCCGTTACCCCCACCCGTCGGTTCACGGACCCACCGACGCGACGCTTTCACATCGCGGACGCAACGTTTCGCTGCGCGCGTCACTACCACAAGATAGTAATAATAAGTAATAACACAAACCACCTAAATAATAATAATAATTGTTTCCCGTGATAAATCGTTTGTCGTTATCAGGGTCAAGCCGCAGTGTCTGTAGTTCGCGTGAGCTGCGTGTCGTCCGTGTTATTGTTTCCGAGTAAATTATCATCGTCGTCGTTTTTAATTTTTGTTATAATATATAAATTAATAATAATTATTATTATATTGCATAATTATTTGGATCGCAATAACAGTGTCCGCTCAGTCGCGTGCCACATAATATATCCGTCCTTTACGATCCGGTGATTGTACACTTTAAATATTGAGTATTAATAATATTATATTATAATCGAGTCCGCAAAGTATCTTTTACCTACACGTACATACACGATGGCACCGAACCAGATCCGTAAGTTCCGAACAATTTTAATATTATTTTTATTCGTTCTCTCGCCATCGAGTGATTAATGCCCGCCATACTCTGTAGTAGGTGGTATCGCGGCCCCCGCGACTATGACTATTAATTGGCGCTTGACATATGTTTCACCGGATTCGTTTCCTTCTTGTCGCTGAGTGTTCTAACGACATGTTTATATTAAACGTTATTGTAATACTCAATGTGTATAATATGTACCTACCGTATTTGTCAAACGTCATTAGTCGTCTGCAGTCAATGATTCACATAAACGGTGAAAGTAGTGCGGACTGCGGACGCATGACACTTAGATACCTATAGCTTTCTACGCGGTAAACATTTTAAATATTATTATTATTCTACGTTGCTCGGACCAAAGTCCGGGAGACTTGACGAAAAATAAATAGTCCAAAAAAACGTCCTTTGGCTTTCCCGAGATCTTAGTTTTGCTTTTCGTGATCTATTTTAACCGCGACAATTTATTATTACACGCTTTATAGCCCAAATTATATTTTTAGAATTTCGACTTTTTATGATTGCTCACGGCCAATTCTGACCAGATGTCCGATATAATATAAACAGATCTAAATACTTTGTTTTTTTTTTTTGCGTACAAAGAAGAAATCTTGTTTTTATTTGTTTCCTGTTTACATTATAGGTATGTACTTATGTTTATTGTGTTTTTGAATTGATAGCAAAACGGATATTTGTTCTTTAAATTCATTATAAGTATGTTTATTGTTTTTGTTAACAATGTTATCTCATTTTTGTGGCTTTGATGTTTGAATTCATTCTGGTTTTTTATTCTCTAAAATATTGAAACTTTTAAATCTATTTAGCTTTGTTTAATGTAATACAATCAATAATACTATGTACTAAAAGTGTATTAAATAAATAATGAAGCATTACCTAAAAAAATGTTTATTTTAATCTTTAATATTTATTTGTACCTATTTATAATTATATAATCAATTGTACCTACCTATACATATTTTTATATATAAATATAAATATAATATATACATTTTTTTTGGAAGTAACGATAAACTGTCAAATTCTTTTGCTTAAGGTAATATATGGTAATATATTGCTTTTTTGTAGCCTTTATCAGTTTTTTTTTACACAAAATTTGGAAAATATAAAAAATAGGCAACCCTTTAACCAACTAATTAGATGAGGTTTGATGTGGAAATTTTTAGAATATATTTTTAAGGTCATCTAATTTCACTTCTACTAGTTCTACTTATAGCAATTGCCTAGATTAACTTTTTGTGCATGACTCATACCATATTTTTCAATTTTAATATTATGAAACACTTCAACTAATATTTTTTATCTTGATAATATTATTAGTTAAGTAAAAAATTATATATATATAATTTATGTACATTTTAAATAAATTATAATGATAAAATTTGAATTTGTTGGATTTAGGTTTATACAGAATAATCAATTAACGTTTTGTAATGAACACATTATCGGAGTCTGATGTCATTGACGAATCTCTCAATGTTCCTGAAATTACCCAAATGGCTAATGATAATGAGTTGATATTATCGCCAAAAAAACATCTGGTCTGCTTTGCTACTGTCAAAGGAGACTGTTTAGTAACAAAAAACGGTGCATCATATGCTGGTATTAAGGAGTGCCTGCTCAGTGAACGAATGGTCGATAAAGACGAACCAATTGAAACTCAAATCATAGATTCTGCAGTTCCTGACCCTGATATTGATAGTGGAATGGAATCTTCAGCATCTAGCTGGGATAGATCAGTTAATGAAGTAAAAGAACATGCATTTGCTAGGCTCGAGGAAGAATTAAAAAAAGCCAATGAAACATTAAAACTTAGGGATGAAGAAGTATCGCGTTTAAGTAGAATACGTGCTGATGTTGAATCAGAATTAGAAGAATTGACTGCTAGTCTATTTCAAGTTAGTAACTTATTAGAGTATTAATCTGATAACTATTTTGACATATTTTTTATTGTAGGAAGCTCATAATATGGTAAAAGAAGCAAATTTACGTCAGGCAGCTGCAACAAGAGCATTAAAAGAATCTTCAATGAAAGTGGATGTTTTATCTGCAGAAGTGACAGCATTAAAAACTCTTGTATTAACTTCTACACCAAGTCATCCTAATTTATCAAGAGAAGACAGTATCTCAATGCCAGGTAAAAATTTATTATAGATAATATTTTTATAGTCACTATAGTAATAAATTAATAAATGTGATATGATGTATAATTTACAATTATTTGCATAATTGTTAATTTACAAATTAATTTATTATTTATATAAATAGATATTATATAGATACAGTCGTGGATTAAGTGCAATAATTAATTTACTTATCATATTTTTACATAGATTACCAAGACATTAATTAAACTTTATTTTTGTAATTCTTTTTCTTAAAAATAAACACATTTACAGTATCATTTGGTGGTTCGGGTATGTTCTTTATCCAAGGGTGCCCATTATGGTCTGTGTATTCACTAAAATGTTTTTTTACCACACACTCCATTCCTAGATTCTGAGCTATTTTTGCACTAAAGTAATTGGTACAGTCCATGCAAATAACTGAGATATTATCATTGAGCAAAGCTGCTTCAAACGATTTTTTTGCCAAAGTTGTTGACAATCCAAGATTTCGGTATTGTTGTGCTGTTGCTAAGGTTTTAATCTCCCACATTGTGTCTACATTTAACATTTCGAATAGACATGGCTCACTCTGAATTGATGACCAAAATCTTAAAGCACTATATAAATCTATATTGCTTTTATTGTATTGATCTAAAAAAAATTAAATATTTGTTATAAGAATATCATATTAATTAAATCAAAATTCACTAACCAGCATTAATTTTTTGTTTCAATGCATTATCAGGTTTTGTTATACTATTTATAGCTAAAGATGCCACAGCTTTATTATTTTTATCAATGGCTACTATTGTGAAGTCTTCTTCTTTATATCCATAAAAGCGGTTATCTAATTTTTCAACATCTATTTTTTGAGCTTTGAAAACCGGTTCATCCAAATAAAAATCCTTCATTGTTGATTTTATATTTGGTTTATGTTCCTCTCTCGCACAAATGATTTCTATGTTCTCTGGATATTTATTCATTTTCTACAGAAATATGTAAAACAGACATTATAATTTAAGAAATATTGTGTATCTAATATTTATTAAGCTTTTACGTTGTAACAAGTTGGTAGTAAACAAATATTTCGTAAATACATCGGTGAAAGTTGAAGTATTTGTTTTTGAATAAACATAATATCTAATGAGTATTATTTTATTAGGTATGTATTTCCTTTTTTAGAAGTAGGTTAATACAAATTTATTTTTTCAAATATAAAATATTAATTATGTTTAACTGTTTATTTTATTATTATTATGTCATATCCATTAATGATTATAGTAACATTATTTTAAGCCAATTTATAAAAATTAATATATGTTTATTATTTTAAAGGAGGACTAAGTGGAGTTGGATTATTTTATCGTAAACATAAGAGATCTCCTTCGCACAATAACTTAAAGTATGGCCGAGAAAATTCGCCACCTGATTCTCCGCTAAAGCAAAAGTCTAACCAAGCAGTAACAGACATAGAAACTTTAGACATATCTAATAGTGCTGAGGTAAATACAAACGTTATATTTTTTTTTATCTTTAATATTGCATTATAATTTTAACTACGATATTAAACTTATGATATTTCAAGATTGATCCAAATGTGCATCGTGAATTTGTTCTCTGGATGAAATCACCTACTTTAGACAAATCAGATGCCTTCATAAGTAGAATATACAGAGAAGATATCGATCAATGTCTGGAATTTAATAATTCAACTTTGGCAATGGATGTTAGAAATGCAATAGAATCTGGGAATCTTTTTATTGAATCTATGGACAAGTCAAAATCTCATTTTCCAAAGTAAGAAAAAAAAATTTACTTTAATTTTCTTTATTTAATATAGTTGGGGAAATAGTCTTATAAACAATTAATTTATATTAAACTTTAAGGAATATATATTAAAATTATCACAATGGTCAATTATTGAATGATGGTACACAGGTGTATTGATTTTATTAAATCTATAAAGTTGGCATTATCTATTTAGGATTGGGTCTTACAAAAGTGATTATAATAAATGGTTGTATAAGTAATTAATGATAAAAATTAATAAATTGTTACCACTATACCCACTATAAAACTACATATAATTAAAATGATATTGTTTATTAAGAGTAATTAATATTCATATTTTTTTTTAATTTTAGAAAATGTGCTCTAATGGAATTGCCATTGTTATGTCTCTATAGAATGAATTTAGGTGGAGCAGATAGCGAATGCTATTGCATATCACAAATTTGTCGAAATAGAGTAAGTTTTGTTTTTATGCCATTTTAATTTCACATTAATTTCTTTACATTTGATATCACCTAATTGTTTTGATTTGTGTTAAATAACAAGTAACTGAAATTATGTTTTTAGATTACAGCTGTATGTGATTTCCTCAACTATCTCAGATACATTCAAAGAGGCTTGGTCAAAAGTCTAGGTTTGTAACAGTAATATATACCTTAACTTTTTACAGCATAGGATGAAAAAAAAATACTTCTACTGTTGACAATTATCATAAACAATTAGTTGAGTAATAGTTGTAAATAGTACTTTTGTATTTTTATTTATAATATAAACAAGAAAAACTATAATTTCAGTTAGAATTTTTATCAATTTAAGGTAACTGATTTCTCTCTAACATATTTAAATTATTGTAATTCTGTATTCTAAATATATATTGATAATTTCTAGAATTTTTGGATTTAAATTGAATTTTAAATTTTTATAATGAAGTTTTACCTTAGTACAAATCACAGTAATTAGTAATTATGTTTAATGAAATATAATTGTCTTCTGTGTATTCTAAATAAAAATAATTAATAAAATACTTTAATGTAGTTAAATAATAATTTTCATTAAGTAAATTTTGTGCATTGAAAATAAAAATGAATATAATAATATTACATTAGTATCAAGATTAGATAATCAGATTTAATGGAATCTATGTGAACATAATTTAATAAAATAGTAAAGATCTTCAAATAAAATAATTTATAGGTTTACACCTCGAACACTAGTTACAATGGAACGTAATAAGATTCAAACAAGCATACGCATATAACTAAAATATAAGTAATATTTAATATTAATTCTACATACCTACGGATTAAAAATTATTTATTATATTTTCACTTAGAATTACAGTAGACAAACCAAAAAATGTAGATTTAATAATAAATTTTTCAATTATATATAGTAATTTTAATTCACCAAATTGTTATTACATGTGTTCATTGAAATTTATTATTGACACTTGATATTTTTAGTTTATAGCAGAATACACGTAAAACACAAATGTATGTGATACATTGCTATGAATTGCTTAAACATATTATAGATTAGAAGTTATATTGTTTTAAAATAAATTATACATTTTTTCACTGCAGTAAAATTAATGTATAATTCAATTTAACTATATGAACGATAAGAAATTAAACAATCCGCAATTTGTATCTTTTATAAGTTAAAAAACTTCACAGATAAAATATTTGTTAGTATAGTACAACTTGTAGTTATTCCCTCACTTAGCTCCAAAACAGAAATTAAAAAACAAATTTTGTTAAAATGTTATTACTCAAAAAAATACAAAGTTAGCATATTATTTTGTTATGAATCCATGTATTACATCACGCACACATGATAGCGAACAAGCTTTTCATATTTCTCATTTTGTAACCAAACTTAAACTACCTAAAATAGTAAAATTCCCAAGAAAATTTTTTTTGTATTAAATGTATTAACGTCTTTGATTTTATTGTAATGAAAATTATTATTAGTATAAATGCATTGTTCTAACTTCAATAGGTTATACAGTTATAATAATTTTTAAATTAAATCAATTTCGTCATTTTTATGTTCATCTAATTTGAATAGTTAAGTTATAAAATTAGAAATGAAGAAAGCAGCTTCAATAAAAGCTTGTTTGTTTTAGTCAGATATAACACGATATGTTATGCTTACATCTACTTATGTAATTAAATAATTTTTAATATATATTTACATTAGACCACATAATTTAATTTTCATGAAATGAGCACCAATAACTTGATTAAATTAAACTTCAAAGCATTGTAAAAGCATATAAGTAATTACTATGACAATAAAATATACATTTTTAACCTTTTCTTAATATTTCATATATTTTTTTTTAGAAAACGATATGTACTGGGAAATCGTAAGACTGCGAAAACAAATGATGTTGGCTAAGTTGGGTCTAGCTTTGACATCGTAGTATTGGTAATGTAAGCAATAAAAAAAAAAAATGTGCTGGTTATAAAAAAAAGAAAACCAAAGTATGTAATATTATTATAGTAACATTATTGAATCACGGTCAAACGTACTAATAATACAAATGTAACGTGTAATTTTTGTGATCATATCTTGTGATTTTTTTTAGATTTTATTTGATAGTAAATATATACACATTATGTATAATTTAAATCTGTTGATATTGTGGATTGAAAGTGCAAGACCCCTTGTAGTACATCTATAAGTCTTATAATGAAATATCTAAAACAACAGTTAAATGTTAAGATATTTTAAAGCCTCTCTGGCCACCACCCACCTATCTACTTAGTTTTTATATTTTTACGTATCTCTGTGCAACTATAAATTTTTATTATTAAGTGATAAAAAATTATACTTTTACCATAATTGTATTTAGGTAGGTACACGCAATTGTCTTGCCAATTGATGTGAATGTGATTTAATATTATAATGTATAAGGCAGTTAATATATTTTGTATTACTTACTGAACAAATAGTTTATAATTGTTTACGAAAGATCTGAAATGGTGAGATATATTTTATATTTTTTGTTTTTTTATAAATATATATATATATATTTTTATGTATTAATTTGTATACTTTAATAGTATATTGATATAATTTGTGTGTAAAACATTATAATTATACAATATATTTCAAATAATAAATAATAATAAAAAAAAACATTTTAATGCAATAAATCGAATTATTAAAATATTAAATATACTTGTTGTAATTTATATATTTGAACATAATATGAACTGTCCAAATATTGGTATAATGTGATTTATTGTCTACTGACAAAATGACACATTTTATTATCCTAATACCGTATTTTTCGATTTTTCATGAAATCGATAACAAACATACATTTGATGAGAATATAGATGACATAGCACTACTGCAAATTCCAAATAACAAGTAACCAATAACTAAGGGGGTTTGAACTCTGAATAGTGAGTATATTCTCTTTATTGTATGAAAACGTTTCTCAATGTATATTATCTGTGGAACTTTTATTATGTTCACTGTTATCATTGACCCTCTCTTTGTTTCAATAGTTTTAATGCAAAATTTATTTGCAACAAAAATGATAAATTATTTTGTATAATAATAATATTTATTTAATTTAAAAAATATTTTCAGAATTAACCGAAACTTCTTAACATAACAGAGGTTAACAGACACCACTGGACTTTTAAATTTTAATTTTAATGAGACAATTAATGGTACACTTAATATTAGGCTTTATTGATGAAAGTTGAAATCTCATGTTAGATTTGATATCAAGTCTGTTGCAGTGTTTTATTTATGTTGATACATAAGCTGAGAACCCCGTTTAGAATATTTAAGTGATTTAAAAAGGTAAGTGCCAACACGGTATTTATTGTACACTTATTACTTACCTTTTTTTTCACTATCCACCACTTATCTTTAGCTATTTTTTTTAAAGTAAATTTCTTCAACGTTTTGTTTAAAAAACACGTAAGTTTTGCACAATCACTGATTTTATAATAGTCTATTATACTCTAAAAACCAGACTCTTAAGTAATCTCTATGGAACTCCAGGGTTCCGTGGAACCAGTGGCGATGGCGTGCCCAGGGGGCGAACGTTAGAGGTTATATGTGGGTATCGATTTTTTTTTGCTGACTCAGAAAACAACTTATTAGACATGAGAGTTGTTATAAAGTTACTACTTTTGATTATTAGTAATAACTTATTGCTTATAAATAATTGACCCAAAAGTCAAAAAACCCCATTGTTTTGGGGACCACCACAATTCATTAAATTCCCGGGTATTCTACTGCCAGGAATACAGTTTAAGAAACACTAAAAAAATATAATATCATGTACCTAATACCGATTTACCATTGAGTAAAATTATCTTCGCCGTGTTAAGTGATAATTTGTATTACCTGATCTTTAAATTTTTAATTCATAAATTTTGAATCATTTTGAATAGATCCAAAGGTAAGGAGTAACGTATAGGCAATAATTATGAATATTAAGAAATAGCTTGTATTGCGTGTATGGTATAATTATAATTATAATTTATTTTATCTATGACGCCTTCTATATTACTCAATATTCACCCGTTCATTTATACACGATACAATTAAATTATTAAATTGTTATTAATTACTATAAATGTATATAATCTGACAATAATAAGTGGTTATCTATAGAAAAAAAATGATAAGCGACCTATAGCCTATGTAATTGGTATATACTTATATTCAAATTTCAAATACACATTGGTATACATTTATACCAAATACCAATGTGTATTTATTTATATATATATATGTATTTATAAGCTTGTTTTCTACTTTATTAGGAAGATAAAAATTCGTTCCTATGAATTTCTACATTTAATATTTATATAATTATAATAGATATTAATATGTTACTTATATTATTACATTTATGTATGTTGGTTTTACAATAATAATAATGTGTTTTCTTTTCATGTCTGCTTTATGTTTTTGATAATAATTCATAATTAATCGAGCAAGTATAAAGAGAGGGAAGGTCATAGGAAATATCTTAGTATTTACATATTCTTGGGTTTTATGTAGGAAAAACTAACAAAGAGTGATGAAAGCAGGAATATATACGTGATAACAATTTTTGACGAAATTGAAACCGATTTTGATTGATTTTTTTGGAATTCAAAAAGAATTAACCATAGGCTTGAATTTTTGGTCATCAAATGTTTACATTATCATTTTCTAAAATACATAGGCACATAACAGTCAACAACTTAATATAAATAACGTAATAATCATTTATCAAAATACTTGGACTACTTATATACTTACTCATATTGTTCCATAAATAAATTTTCAATAATTTATGGTACATCAGTATCTGATAGTTAACTTAGAATATTTAATCGTGGTTAATACCTACATGCGATATCATTGGAAAAAATTTATTAACCTACTGAATAATGAAGAATTGAAAAATATAATATAAATTTCAATTTTATTGTAGTAGGTATAACCATAGGTGCAAATAGTGTTTGAAATTTGGTGGGGGAGGGGGGCTGTAGTTCAGATCTATATTGGATAATGCTTTTAAATTATCACGAAACATTAGTTTTTTTTTTTTTTTGGGGGGGGGGGCTAAGTCACCCAGCACCCTCGATTTGGGCCTGTGGGTATAACTAGTACCCATAAAAATGGATGCCGATTAACCTGCAGTCTCTTCTTTACAGAATCCTTTTTTCGTACACAATGACTTAATACCGAGACGGAGAGACACATAATTCATATTTAACACATCTATTATAGTAATCTATCAACCTATTCAAAATAACATGCACTCGTCTCGTAATTTAGAGATATAACATAGAATATATTGTGGTACCTACGCAGTACGTAATAATATATAACAGAAGCGAATTCTCTTGTTTATTATTTTATTGAAAAAAATACTTATCAAATGAACAAATAAAAATTAATACACGTACCCGGTGTAAATTATTCTAGCATAAAAGTATAAAATTACTGATTATGTACTATGATCTACGTACTTTGTTTTTATCCGATTGCAATACGACTCGTTGATATTTTTTGCGGCAATAATATAATCACAAGTATACTTGTGCTTTTATACTTAAATGTATATTAGTATATTACATAAAACATAAATTAATATTAAATTGAATTGAACGACAGTGATACTATCAGAATCAGAACTCAATAGCTCATCGACTCAGTTCAGTTTCAGATGTTTCAGTAATCTGCAGTAGTTCAGTACACACTACACGAAAAACTGGTTTTGTCCGCTTAGTTCAAAAGTCATTCGTTAGGATCGTGGCGTATGCGTTACCAGTTTTTTCTGCCGAGTGGATCATCTATTTTATGTTATCTATATGCATTTCATTCACTTCATAGATAATACATTATATGTATTATCTATGGTTCACTTGTATACATTGCGCAATGCTTTTGATGGGAATCTCGTATACATGCCCAGTCAGAATCAGACAATTTTTTTTTTTTTAAATAAAATATCTTATATATTACTATAATAAAAAAAATAAATAAATTGTAAATTCTGCCTAAAAAAATCTTGTTAAGTAAAAAAAATACAAAAAATTTGTTATATCAGGAGTTCAAAAAATAGTTTAATAAGTAACTTCATGCATAAATTCATTATAAAAATAATCATTGCCCATCAGTAAATCGATAGAAAGTGTTTAAATAATAATAGGTATAAGTTACCTACTATAAATATACAGAAGATATGAATATTCAAAATATTCATGTCGATTTGAAAACACACCTTATATAAATAGTTGTACCACTTATAGGTAACCTAACCAGTAATCTACCTGTTAGGAAAAATAAAAATTATATCCTTTCCTAGAAATATGTAAGAATAATTTCATCACCAAGTGCGCTTGTCGGCGATATCTGACACTAATTCAAATATGCAAATTAGTAGCGCGCTTCTAGCGAAACGTTATAATACATATTTTGTGACACTTATTCGAACGTGTCGCAACTAATCATTTGACGCACTGAATGTGTTAAAAAAAAGTTTATTCCCGATATAAAAACTATAAATATCTATTGTTGCTATTTTCGACCATATAATATATTGGTATGAAAAATATTCGAGTCCATGTCACTGTTTTTAGTATTATTGTATCAAAAAGAAGTAAAAAACACATTGAATAATTTACTCGATTTTCATAACGTTAATTTATCATAATTACATTCGTAAATAAATGATGCAAAATATTACGATCGATGTCAAAATCACTGCGGCCTCGATGCAAACCTTATAAAAAGAACCACCAAATGGTCAATACTCAATATACTTACTAAAGTTTTGGAAAGACGAGAACTCTCAGGTTTAATAACTTAACCATGTAGTTCTATGCCAATGTTGCGAATAGCTCAACAAGTGCAAAAACTGAGTCCGCAGTATCCACTGTTACATTTAGACACCGTTCATTTTGGAAGCGGACGAAAAGGTTTAATTGTCGTTTATTTTGCTGCTCATAATATTGCCCATATCGTATAATATACTTATATTTCTTAATAATATATAAGTATCCGATATTTTGTTTTAATCGTATAGTAAGTAGGGTAGGTATTCATCGAAAAACGGTCGACGTTTTTCATCGAACTGGATCAAATTGGAGCGGCTCGTAAATACGACGTAGATGTAGATTATAAGTATGTACCTATATTGCAATTCGTTCAGCAAGAATTTCAATACGAGTACGAACGGATGACGTGGCGCGAAATATTTCCAAGAGGCAAAGACTAGGCTACGGAAAAAATATCGTGATTAAACTTAAACATTTATTCCAGTACACACAGTGTCGCAACTAGGTTTTGTAGGGCCCTGGTGCAAAAAATGTTATGGGGCCCCTGTACCTGTATAATATGTGCATAGATAAAATCTTTGTTTACACCATTGTAAATTGTTCTAAATACTACACGCAATGGGCAATAGCAAACCCAGGATTTTAATACTGTGACTCTGCGTCACTTACGAGAGGCCACTGTATAGAACTATAGAAGGTTTAACTAACTATGTATTTGTATTACAAAATAACGATTTACCTTATTTAATATCTATATTATACTTTAATACCAACATTTAATATAAGTAACTATAAGAGATAAAACACAGAGATAAGTATTTAAAAAAATATTTATAACTTGGGTACTTACAAAATTGGGTATTAATAATTAATTGTTGCTCTAAATTGATATTTAATTAATACATTTACCTGGGATATTTAAATAATTTTGAGTATTTCAGATTTTGAGAAGGATTTATATAATATTATTCATATTATTCTTTTATTAATTGTAAACATAATATAGTTGTAGAAGAACTAATAAAAAACATACAATTTTATACTACAGTGGCGGCTCGTAGTAGTTTAGCACAGGAGTGCGATGAAAAAATTAAAGAACTATAATACATTATACAAAAAATTAAAATAATAATTTAATAATACAAAATTAAAAACGTCGTTGTCGTCCGATTTCAGTGACAAAATTCGCCGCACATCATAATAGCTTCTATAGCAGCCGCGCCGTCGTGATGATATTATAATAACTCCGTGTCTCGTATAATATTATTAAACCTGCAGTTTATACGGGAAACCAGTATTTTTATGTGCGTCTTATTAATTGTAAACATAATATAGTTGTAGAAGAACTAATAAAAAACAAACAATTTTACACCAAAGAGAATCAAAAGTATAATAAGGAAAAATACTACGTATTAAGTGAGAATAATGTAGTAGCTAGCCAGTAATTCATCGTCATGGTAACAACGCTATATAGATTAATCAACGTCCTAATAACTGACACCAACGGGTATCAATACGGATGCGTTTCCGAATATCGTCAGTCTACTCTCAACCTTCAAACTGTCAAGAACTAAGAAAACCAGCGGAAGAATAAGAAGAAACAAGACCTAGACGATAGGCGGCGAACCCAGTAAGAGAGGAGATAACAATAACCGAAAAAAGCTCGCAGTTAACAGTGCTATCAGTGATATATCTATCACCGGACGAACACTGCCGACTACACCGGATCGTAGCAATACGATCAGACCAGAAGATACTGTGGTGGGCCACATAAGACTCACCTGGTTGTTCGCCTCGGCTGGCTCGGGGAGTGTCGACTGAGCGGCGCACTGCTTCGTCCGCTTCTACCCAGCTGCGACCACCGGCAGGCATGGTCTATATACAGACCTGCCACGAACACCAGACTCGGCGTCGCACACCACACCAATGTCCTCACGAACACCGGCTGGTGAAATCTTTTTGTGCGCCCCGTCAAAATACTAATGACAGAATTGTCGACCAAACGTCGTGAACTAGTACAACAACTAGCCGACAGCCTATACCACAGCGGACTTCAGTAACGGCGTGTTGTCGGCGGTATGTCTACACTGCACGACCGACGGCGGTCATATCGACGTGCACCGCTCAGAGCTAATCGATTATCGGGATCGTCATACCTATGACGACCGACGAACGTTCTCGAAGTGCCGTCGCGTAGGGTTAGGTATGTACGCTGCAGACGTCCGCGGCATCACGACTGAATGCGCTTCGATCAACGACAACTCTCTTCCCTGCCGGGCGGTTAATCCCGACCCCGTGCTCTTTCACGGGGAAGACATAAAATCGCCCTTTTCAGGGCCCCAAAATTCTACATTATCCCTTAGTATATATATAAATTATCTAGCTGGAGCGATCGGTCTTTGCCAATTGGTATTTTTTTTTAATTAATTAAAAATTAACAGTTTAAGAATTTACAATTTTTAAAATTAAAAACTAGTACATTTCGTGATTTTAATAAGAAAAAAAATCTGATGATGTTAGATTGGTATTTATAATAATTTATCCTTATACTATATACAATTATATATATATATATATATTATTATATTATATGCAATTTTTTTATGATAAATGTTTAGGTAGTACTTCTGTAAATATTACAAAATAAATCAATATACAATTATAATGTAATATAGTGCGTCTATAAATGTAATGCGTAAAAATAAATGTACTACCAAATTAAATAGTCGTATACAATAAATATAATATATTTTAAAATTGGGTTCAATATACTAGTTGTATTTTTTTAAATTGTTTAATTTTTTACAATCCATTTACATAGGTCATAGTCATGTATTCTCAGAATTTAAATCGATTATGAATTTTTTTATTTTTGCCTTTTTGGCTGTAAGTAGCAGGTATTGGTATTTTTTTTCGTTTTAGGTCATTCATTAGAGTTTTAGGACATTTTTCACTATTTTTTTTACCAATTGAGTGATGAGAATTTAAATGAAAACAAATCACGAGTACATTATATTGTTATATTTCCCAATTACCTTGGCGATTTTTACCAAACTTTAAGGGTAGATTTAAAATGTCAACTCCCTTCCTCCAAGTGTATACCTTATAAATTAAACATCGGCTCCACTTACTTAAAAACTGATATAGAATTATTTTATCAATAAGATAGTGTAAAAATACAAAAAAAAAAAATAACTTAAAAATGTTTTTGTCCTATAAGTCATTGGTAATAAATAATAATATAACTTGTTAAAAAAATTTCGATTGTTTTTTCTTCCAAATCGTTTATGTAATCGCTTATGTGTGTATCTTTTAAAATAAAGTATTTTTAATTTACTAAAAATTAATTATACTATATGCAATAATACACGGTGAAATCGTGTATCACAAATTTGAATACACGTATAATACAAGATCTAAAATGACTAAAATAATAAAATATAAACAAAAAAGTTGTATTTCTTCATCACTTTTTTAATCACACATTTATAATAATGTAATATTGTTATTTGAATATTAGTATAATAAATTAATAACATAATATAATATATAATAATATACATAACAATAAATAGCTAATGCATGTAAATGGTCTTGTTTTTATGTGCATTTACCTATTTGGCGGGAATTAAAAATGAAATTCTAATATTCTAATATAAAAAATACCACCAAATATAAAACGTTCACATTAAAATAATGTACGCGCACTATAAGTCAAGTTCCTTAAATTTAAAATACATAATATAAACCTAAACACTATATATAACGCGCGTTCGGTTAAGCTGCAGGGTTCACACAGCTACGCCGTCTGTTGTGCCATGCGGCTTTTATCGTATATGCCGATTGCTTAGTCGTGTTGAGCTAGACTTTTGGACGCGGCACGACAGACGACATACGCGTTACTGTAAGCTCGACCTTTTTTTTTTTTATGCGGATTAACTATAACGACGACTGCATAACACATAAACATTATAAACGCGATAATCGGTTTATTCAGTGCCTAGAGATTGTTTACGAAACTCGCCATAATAATAAATGAAAAAATGTCACCGCAGTGGCTTTTAAATCGAAAGCCCGTCAAACGTATGGACTATCGAGTATACCCGATCTACGCATATATAAATTACCACAGAATAGTTTAAATCTATTTATATTATAATATATACGCGCTATAATAACTATACATATCATCGGTGTTCTTTGGTGGCGCATTGCAGGTACTGGCCACAGTGATGAGCGGCATCGTTGTCGGCCCGATAACTCGAAACCGTCTCGACGGTCTTCGTGATGATGTTGTCGCAAGCGGTGACGGTGGTGACGGTCGCTTTGCTCACGTTGTCGCGACAACGCCTAAGCGACGACCGCCTCGAACGTTTCGGGCGAATAACGATGGATCGTTGGATGCCTCGCATCACTGGCATCAGCAATCGCAGACTACGTTTGACGACCGGCGAAGAGTTCGTTGACGGTGACCTCGGCAGAACGTCACCGCCGCTTGTCGACGGATGAGTGGGCGGCGGAACTTCGTCGCCGTTTGTCGACAGAGGAGCGGGCGGCGGAACTCCGTCGCCGCTTGTCGACGGAGCCTGCGGCGCAAGCGGACTCCTTCGTCGGCCGCCGTGACGGGTTCCACTATTACCGGCATTCGGTTTGGCTGATCTGTGGCCGCCTCGCAGTCCGAGGAATCGGAACAGTCCGCGCGACAGCGTTCTGAGCACCGGCGACTGCAGGAAGCACACGCTGACCAGACACGCGGCCAACGCCGGCAGGATCCGGAGCGTGGTCAGAGCGATTATGGCGGCGCACAGGCCGTGCACCAACACTGTCCAGTCTGCCTGTCGCGCTCGCCGTGCGCAGCCGCTTCTCGACTTCGGTGTACCGTCGTCGTCGTCGCCGCCGCCGGATTTTCTGCACGCGATCATCTCGTGAGTTGCCGACCGTATATACAGTGCCGCGGGGAACGATTGACGACGAGTGTCGGCGATGACACGAAGGCCGCGGAGCTTAGTTTTCGATTAAAGTGCGCTCACGATTCCGCCCGTGCGCATGAATTAAATATTGTTATTGTATTTCAAGGCAAAACGCGGCGGCCGCTTGTTAATTATTCCATACAGTCTTAACTACTATTACAATGTGTTTGTCTACGCGTGTGTTGATGTATTCCGCAGGGTGTTCCGAATAGTTGATCACAAGGGCGACAAATGCGCCGCGATTGACACATGATGGTATTATAATAATTAGAATTAAGGAAAATATAGTAAACACGCCGCAGAAGCGTATAAATCGTTGTTAGCGAAGGATGTTATTATTGCCGTATCGCGTGTTACATGATATAATATGCATTTAATATGATATTATTTTACGTATATTTAAATAAACATTTAATTAATGGTGATACCTTCCTTTCGAAAAATCTAGTTATTATGCTTCTAGGTTACCTACTATCAATATCACTGCAATGGGACAGCGGTAGGCCAATTTCCTCTTCTCATCCTCCTTAGTTTATAGCTACAATGCCATAAAAATAGTACACATTTTATACAATTTTTCTTAACAAAAAATATTTTGGTAAATAAACTATAGGAAAATATAAGATTGGCTAAGAAAAATTTTAAAATACGTCAGAAATGATAAATTCAATTTTTATAAACGTATACATTATTATATATTATAGTTTTGTGTAATTATAAAGGAACCCTAAAACTGTGGTATATTCAATTCATATTTTTATTTATTTATTTAATTAATTGCGGTCGTGCTAAACCCATAAATCGGTTATATATATATATAAAAACAAAATAAATATAAATATAAGTTTATTTTTCAAAAACAATTAAAAATAATTAGGTATAGAATACAATAAATAGTAAAAATAGTAATAAATACACTCTTTGGGGATTTTTTAATATTTGAACAAACCACAAAAATTTATCATAAGTACATAAAAATATGATTTACTTTCGTTTAATCAATTTATTAGCCAAACTTCCTATTGGCGCTTCAATAACCATGAATAATATTATACCCATCAAATAACTTTTCAACGCATCATACAACCAGGCATCCAACTGAAAAAATGTAATTAACATTTTGGAATTAGATGTTAATTATTTTAAATCTTATTAATTTTGACAGGTGTGTTGATTATATTTACTAATATTCGAATAATGAGTCTTACCACAGTTCGTTTTGAAAGATAATTTGGTGTTCTTAGTCGACTCTGTGATATCATCATAATAGTAAGGTTGACTAAGAAAACGGAATATGAAAGTCTTCCCATTGGCACAATAAATCTATTATTTAGGAATTTTGTTAGTAGACCTGTAAGCAGTAAATAATTTATGATAAAAAAACAAAAATTTCGTGTACTTTTCATTATTTCGACTATAATGACTATCAGAGTCCTGTACTAGTGTACTCTTGTTAATATTTGGTTGCATTCTATTATATTAGGTATTTATATATTATTAATATTATATTATTGGACTTATAAAAATGACACCCAATACATTTTATGAAAAACAATTGGATATTGGATATGTATAATGGCACAGTAGTACCTAGTGAATAGGAATATTTAATATGCGTGAGAAGTAAGTACGTATAGTTATAGCAAAAAATTAGAATACAAATCACGTACATTTCACTGTACTCCTTATACTTTTAAAATATTGCAATTTTTTTATGCAAATAATTAGCATGTATTTACACAAATATTATCGCAGTTTGCACGTTTTTAATGTCAACGGTAAATTTTTGTTTTTCTGCAAAATTTAAAAATGTGAAAATTGCAAAAATAGTTGTGCAAATTCGTGCCAATTGTATGCTAATTATTTGCATAAAATATTGCATTATTTTGAAAGTATGGGAAAAGAGAGGGGTAGAAGAACGTACGTTTACAAATCACTAAATCAGGGTACAAAATTTAATTGTTGAAATTTATGAGAGTAATATTTTCAAAGAGAAAAAATAATGTTGAATAGTTTAGTCTAAACTTTAGACGATAACGTCGGGTGATATTCGAGATAATAGAAGAGAGTATCAAAAAATTAAGTGTATTTAATTATCATTCGTATTTAAACAAAATTTTAAACTCTGAAGATTCAAAACAAAATAACAAATGCAATGCGAAAAATCTGATAAAATATTATATTGTATAAGTTCAATGTTCATACATGAATTTATTAAATTATAGTTATAAGTTATATCACTCAAAATATAAAGACTATATAAGACTATCAAACATCAAACTATCTTACTAAGATTTGTGTAACTAAAGTTTAACTTACCATAACCACTCGTGAAGTGACAAGTAAATATCCATGCAAATAATATTACCCATGTACAATGATTTAAAGTTGAATATAGAGCTTGTTCTAATAGATAATAAGGTCTATCTCTCTTATAAAATATAGCCCCATAAAACTGAACCCATAAACAAATCACGGCAATAGTGAACGTCCCAACGTAGACAGTCATCTAAAATATCAAAAATTTATATTTGTAGTTTCAAGTGTTTCAACTTTCAATTCAAAAATAAATTGTTAAATAATATACGTAGATACATACTTGTGAAAATTTAACTTTGTTTTCCTTTAATTTATCAATGATTACACCAATTGCAATACCAGTAAAAAATGGAAAAGCTCGCATGTAACTTGCTCTGTATGACTCATTAAATGTTTCAGAATATCTTGTGTTTTCTAAGAATCTGAAAATAGTTTTAAATTTAAAGAGTGTTATTAGAATTTAATTATAATAAATTATTCTTTAACTATATTTCGTCCTTTAATTATTAAAATGTTTAATTTTAAATGACGCTAAAAGAGTAAACACTAAGCATTCCTTATATTTAACAAACGAAATTAATGTTATTATAATTTTTTTATTAATTTTTTGATAAGCACAATACTAAGTTTATAAGAGACTTGTAACAGTGTATTAGGTACTCAAAATGATTATAAAATTATAGATTAGTCATTACTCCATTAGTAATTTAAATACTAATTTTAGTATCATTATACATTTAACTCACGGAAGAAGTATTTTAATTATTCCCTCCTTTTTTGTAAAAATTGTGATTATAAATGGCACAGATATCGACACACCAAGCATTGCAATGATTAATCCAATCCCAAATTTGACGTTCTTTGTGTAAATGTAAACAATAATAACTCCAAGTATGCAAAATTGAACATCACACGATATGTACCAACTGACTATGAGACACTGCAATAGATAGTAATAACAATTAGAAAAATTAAACTTTTAAAAATTTTACATTAAGTACCCAAATTCTTATAATTATTATTTATATTCTTAAAAAAAAATGGTTCCTATATGTTCATTTAAGATACATTATTATATTAAAATAAAATAATAAAATGTTTTTAAATTCTTACTTCATACTTAGAATCAATTAAATTACTTATGAACAACATATTGGTCCACCAATAATTTTTACATATTTCAGCTTCGTCCCAAGTTTTATAAGGCCACAGTGGGCCGTCTCCAAGGTGGGGTACGATGTGAGCAGTGATTGCCATCATCGTACAATAAGCCGGTAATATTCTAAAACGATTTTAGAATATATATTAATGACTAGGTGTCTAGGTGTACCTATATAAAAGCAGTTGCGTTGCTGACGGAAATGCGTATTAGACTCGTTGCATCAGGACTATTAATATTTGACGTATTAATAACTCAAAAGCATTCTATTACATAGATATATGTTATGGAATATGTCCAATATTGGGATAATGTTTAATTTAACCACGGATTTTGGTTAATGGCATCATTTTGGATTTATGATACCAAAAATATTAACAATATATTGCAACTATCGTGTGGTTCATAATTAAAATAGCATCATTGTCAGTGTATAAATTTTATACACTGATAATTAAAAGTATAATGTATATTTTTTAAATGTGCACATTAACATGAATGAAAAATAAAATCATGATTATTTTTTCAATTATAAGAAATTGATTAAAAATACTTAAAAGTAAAAAAAAACATTAAATTTCAAAAAAATACCATAAAATGTATAAATTCAATAAATGCGACAAATATTTTTTTTTAATAATTATTTATATTCGTATATAACTGTAAGCAGCGTGAACTGAAACGCATTTTTAGTTAAAAATCATTTTTCTGTAAAACGAGAAAAAATACATGTCATCAACTTCTGAATTGTAATTATGATGAATATAATATATAAAATATAAATCACAACACAAGCACTATACATTATGCTTGTTATTTTAATTTTACGGACGTTGATTTGGTCTTAAGCTAACTATAGTAAGTGGTTCATTGGTTGTATAATATATATATATATAATGTTAAGTTTTTGGTAAGTATTAAGATTATTCACTTGTATTAGTGACTTAAGTCTGAAATATAATTAGTCAAAAGCCGTAGTTATCTAAGCATTGGACAATACCCATAAAACTAATATACGTTTTTTTTTATTCATAGTATATTATTATATTCTTTACTCTTAAGTACGTCAAATGTTTAATTTAAGTACAGTCTTTTATTATTAATAATTTTTTTTTTTTGTTATTGATATTGTGGATTTTACCTGATTATTCTGTAGATGATTGGTGTTGTAAGTTTTACCCAAACTGATTCCTTTTTTAACTTTTTAAATATCGGTACTATTGACGTGTATATTAAAAAACCAGTTATGAAAAAAAACGGGTCAGTTAAGTTCATACTAGTCAAATAAATATCGCGTCCATGGAGGTACATCTGAAATTATACATGACTTAGTAATTATGTACTATTTCATTTTTACAAATATTTTCAAAAAACACTTTGGAAATTTGTATTAAAATATAGATTAAAGTAAGTTTTAAACACAGGTTAGATTAATTTTCAAGCAAAATGTAAGTACTGTAAAGAAAATAATAAAAACAATCTTTTTTCAACATTTGATTGTAATTTAAGCTTCACTTAGAATTATTATTTAAAATATGAAATGTTCCATCATGATTTTAAAATTGTTATTTAACTGATCCTCCTCTAATTTTATTTTATTAAATAAAAATAATATAAATAATGTCTCAACTTACATACTCTACGAATTTAGGATTACTTATTGGATTTCCAACTAAATACATAAATCTGTGACCCATTAAAATTAGTGACATCATAATCGCTTTCCAACCATTCAGTATATTAAATTCGTTTTCTTTATCGTATTTCAATAATATTTTTCCCGATTCAATAAAAGAAAATATGTAGATACATGATTTTGGAACTTCTTCTATAAATTAAAAAAAAAAAACATGAAATACGTTAAATGCATGTTAAATATTTGTTATTTGAAAAAATCACATTTGTATGTTACTTACTTTCGCCATCACTCTTTTTTTGTTGGCGAGATAATGCTATATAATGATGAGTTGTTGCCACGCCACAAATTAAAAAAATCACTCCAAAAATAATGCTAAGAAAATAAAAAAAATTAATTTCTTATATTTTTATAACTTCTAAGCTTTTTTTTGTGAGTAATTTTTGTTTATATAAAGTTTATAAACTGGACATATAACTATATAAGCTTTTATTATTTATTAATTAAGTTTAATATTTTAATGTAATTTTTAGACATGCGAATTAAGCTAAAATACTTAATATAACAACAATAAAAAAATGTATTACTTAGTTATATAATATGCTGTATTGTAAGGATACATGTCTCCACTAACAGTGCACAATAGCGGATTCACATTAACAACTGCTTTGAATTGTTCCGATAAAAACACCTTATCTAATTCGTTTTGTAATGATTTTTGAAGATCTGATGCTGAACAAGAATTTGGAATGCAAATTCCCAAGTTTAAATTATTTCTTTGAACTTGATCAGGATAATCAACCCACTAAAACAATAAAGTTATAAACAATTTATTCTTAATGTTACTTATATTGTTTTACTACAGCAGGTATTTTCTTTTATTGAATATTTATCTAATTTTATTTATTTAGCGGAATCTAAATAATAATTAGGTGTAGATTTTACAATAACATTACAGATATGCAATAAGTTACGCGTACAGAATTACTATTTAATGTAAATTAGTGTTTGATATAACTTTAAATCAATTAAGTATAAAAAATTGTTATTTATTCTTAAAAATTATATCATTAAAATAAAATGTAATATTATATTATATAATATTAGTATTATAATAATTAATTTACATTTTGTTTAAGGCTTATTGCTTTTAATATTAATCGTAAGTATAAAATGTTTATTTTGACTGATACTCAATATTTTTTAAAAACATTTAAGTACCTATTTTAACATACCCCAAGAATTGTTTTCCATGCATGGTTGTTTCCAAAATCATCTAAATTTTCCGTTCTATTAAAACTATAATCTTTTTCCATCAGTGGAAGTAATTTTATTTCAGACAGACAATACTGGCCTCTTATTGGATGATGCACATCAACACATTCATCATAGACTCCCATTTGATATTTATTACCCGCTAATATGCCAACGGGATACCGGTTCCAAGATTCTGACACTGAAAATAAATGTTTTATTATATAAGTAAAGATTATGTAAATAATAAGCAAACACTTTATTTTTAATATTTGAAACAAACTATTCGATACATCTTTTAGGTATACAATTAATATTATATTATTGTGTTTAATGTTTATAATATGTAAAATTATAATAAAATTCAAATTATTTTCAAAGTTTTTTATTGTGGTATATCAAAGGTCAAACGGATACATAATATTTTCAGCTGGTGTAGTAATTTGACCATTGATTCTATACCTTATTAGTTATTATTTTATTTAACGTGTTTAAATTCGTATGTGCATTTAAAGATAGGTGTATAAATTATAATAAAATAATGGAGATAAATATGATTAATTTACCTAAAATTTAAAATAAATACTATATTTAAAATTGTATATATTATGCTATAATCATATTACCATTTATACCAATAAGTATAATTATTAAGTTTCAAATTGTGCCATTATAAATTTAACTTACAACTTATCTTATTATTTTTAATAGTTTTAATTTTTAATTCAGCAATTTATTATTTAATTTAGTTAACAGGATTAAAATTAAAAACAAAATTATGAATTAATTTTTCTTTTAGTATGAAAAAATGAGATTTCTTCAACTAAAATATTCGACGTTAATACAAATACAATTTTAAAATTAAAACATAATTAAGAAGAGGAAAAGTTAATTTATCAAATATAAAAATTATGATGAATAAATATATATATAAAATATTTAGGTAGGTAAAGAAATGTGTAGCAACATGCGTTGGGTGGAATAAATAAATATTGTTTCAGTTAAAGTTAGGAAAATGTTTTATGTGTTTAGAGAATTAAGCAATATTCTTAATAACAGAAAATTCCGTAAAATAAGTATGAAGTTATCACTGAACTTATTTTATTCAATCATTGACTGTCGAAACTTAGAAAAATGTTTTGAAGATACTGCAATAATTAATCAAAATTATATTAAGAATTGCCCATATGGCATATAAGGATTTATTAACGCGCAGTCAACCTATAAGAGATTTCTGCTTACAATTAAAAACGGGTTTACAATCACAATAATTTATTGATTACTTAACTACTTTACTCACAAAGTTAACATATGGCTTGTAAAAAATGTTTTATAAGAACTTTTAACAATAAAACGAATAATAGAATGCAATACGAAATTGTAGGAATAATTAAAATAGAGAACATGTTACCATGAAAAAATTTTGAATTTAATTAATTGTATTACACATTGGCTGAATACCAATTTCACAAATTTCCAGTATAGCATTATGAATTATGATAATATAATAATATGTAGTATTATAATATATTAATTATAGTAATTATTTTTTTTGTATTTGATAGTAATTCACAATATACTTTATTAGTGTTAATTTAATGAAAATGAATTTAAATTCATATATATTGTAGATTATAGATTTAACTCATAGACCCCCTCCCAAACAAGAGACTCAGTAGAGTTAATATTGTAAAATGAAGTCGGACCAATTTCTAATAAGACGCATTCAAATAAAAATAACAGAAGAATACGAAAAAGTCTAATTAACGTGCTTATTATATGCAGCACGCAATACCTACTAAATAATATTGTATATATTAAATATTAATTCGATGGCGCATTGGTACTAATTTGGTAGTAAAATTAAAAACATAGCGCTCTTAATAAACCTAATTAAGATTAAAATATTATAATTTATAATATAAATATTATACATACAATTAATACTTATACCGTTTAAATAATAATTATAATACACTATGATGTTTATGTATAATATATTAATATGACAATGTATTATACATGATCATATAATTTTAGTTCCGCATAATGTATAATACAGTCTTCATAGATTTTGGTTGATATCGTGTGTAATGCGTATTGTTACTTAATACTTCAATTGTTAGAAACGTATCTATATGTATTTAATTATTATGGTTTTGTCTCGAGCAGTATCTAGTGTCGATTATAATATAATTCGCGAGAGTGAGAGTGACGGGGCAATGTTTCACATGGCCAGACTTCTAATAACTATTAGGTATATTCATGACAGTATGACACAACGTGTAATAATCTCGTCCAATAGTATTTTAATAATATTAATAATCATTTTTTGGTATTGTATATATTAAATAAATTGTATCATTGTAAAAAATGTTGTTAATTATAAAGTTATATTGAAATATCTCGTATATTCCAGCTAGGGAACATATTATACAATTTATTATACATTTACATTTTTTTCTTCTGAAACATCTAATTTTTGAGTGACAGTTGACACAAGTTATTATTACTGTTTAGGTTCAGCGTGTTTATAGACTCTGTTATTTTAATCTCAAATTCTGTAAATTTCACAGGGGTTCATAACTTAATTATTATAGAACTAGGTATACCATAATTGTTATGAATGTTAGAATAAAAAAGTGTTATAGTTTTTTGTAATCAATAGTACATTTTATATATTATTTAATAAATAAAAATAAATTTTTTCCCAGATTTATAATATCGTAGCTCCGTAGGCTATTTCCTATAGATTTTATTTCGTGAGCGCAAAATGTTATGCTGTATAGATAAGAATAAATATTTTTGTAGTATCCATTCATTTTATAAATTATATTTTTGTAATGAAAGATTTTTTCTTTAGTAGATACTTTACTATCATAGAAAATCATCAGTTGAAAGTATTAATTTATAGGTTAGTCATAATGTGTCAAATATAATATAATATCCATTGATTTATACTTATTATCTGCGATATGCCCCCACCAATCAATAGAATCTTTGATCTTGAATGTCGATCGACGAATTTACATGATTCATGAACCAAGGAACTATTGACGGATACACGCACATACTTTATTATATATCCGCAGTGCATATTAATTAAATAATAATTCTTAGAAGTTAGATGATTAGAAATTAGTAATTACCATTTACAATATTTAGTTAATTTATTATACTCAAAAAGTCAAAACCTAAGTTCTCTTCCGGGTAATTAATATATATCATTTACATAATAATTATTTTTGGAACTTAATGGTATTATTTGTTTTGCTAACAGTAAATATTGTTTGAATATATTATATAATTAACATAATTATAATTGTTTACATCGATTAAAATAGTATTATACGAAATAATAATTATTCAATTCATTTTTATATTATTTTATATTATTAAACTTGTTTTGTTTATTATAAACTTATTCAGTAAACATGCATCAATAATAATATAGGCATATGATACCTACTACCCACTACCATAATGCATATTATTTTGTTTCATTATCTTGGAGAAATAAAATATTCTTACCAACATTTCAATGTCATATTTAAATTTTTATTTTATCACAATACGGTTACAATTTGCTACTATTAACATTTGATATACCTATTTCTATATACATATAATATATAAATATATTATAATATATCATGATTGTATCATAAACTGCATAATTTTTAATTTTATGCTATTGCATCTTGCATGACATTGTATTTCATTCACTAACGATAAAAATATTTTATTTTATTTTATATTCTTAGATTTTATTTTGAACACTTGTTATTTATAACTTGTGGAAAATTATCTGCAGTGTTTTATTTTCTTTCGGAAAAAACATTGAAAAGATAAAAAGACAACCTAATAATTTATAATTAAACTGCCCTGTTGTTCGCAATAATTATTCAATAAAAAAAATATGATGATTTATATATTTTTTAATTCTGAACGAAGCGATGAATATATTTATTTTATTTTTATAATGATGTGTGTTTTATATCTATGTACACGATTTATTGTAGCAAAAATGTTTCGATTTTCTACTAGGAGGTTATTTTAAATAGCAAATTATATCCTGTTGGTACTATCGAGAAATGAAAACTGTGAAATTATGAGTACTTTTTAAAATAATTAAAGAACCAAACAAAAAATATAATAATAATAATAATAATAATATAATAATATAATTTCATTAATTATAAATTAGTTTATTATCTCACGTACATTTTGTACAATAGGTAATTTTAATATTATCTTATAAGCTATTCTCTAATATTGCATAGACGTACTATGTTAAGAATCCGATCAATTAATGAGCACAGTTTGTCGAAGACTGATAGTATAGAAAAAACTTCGTAATATTTAAATCTCAACAATAAACTGGGAAGGTGGATGAAAGTGAACGGAAACAATAAGCCGACATTTTACCCGATTTTAAAATAGTCAACAGCCACGTTGTTTCTCTAAACTTGTCGAATCGAACAAAATAATTCGTATATTATGCAAACGCATTTTAGTTTATCGCTGTAAGAAAAATAAATAAAGCAACAAATTCAAACTCAAACAACTTTGAAGCTTGACATCATATGTATATAGTATATTCATCAATTAGCTATATAATACCATACAAAAATATGGAAATGCATACGTTTTTTATACTTTGAACAAGGTTCGACTGAAGCCAAGTTTGATAATAATAGGATGCAGTTAAATATAATCACCCCTCAGGGGCGCCGGAACAATGGGAGTAGTGGGGGCAATTTCCCCACAAAATAAATACTGTAGGGGCAGAGCCCTCACGACTTCATGGCCTGTTTATATTTACATTTAGCCCACAATTCCTAAATATTATTCTATAATTTTGTTCAGCAAGTAATATATTATATCTGTTGACTGTTAGTAATTTAAAATACTGAATATCATATTAATTGACAGAAAAATACATAATATGAACTTAAATTATTTATTATTTCTCATTCCAGAAAAATAAATTTTGTTTTGCCTACAATTTTTATACCTACATGATTTGAATTTGTTTAATAAATATTTGTAAGAAAAAAATGTAATTATACCTATGTACACATTTCCTTGGCATAGGTGCTGTAAAAATTGGGTAGGTAGTGGAGATGAAGCACCAAAAAATAAACACCCCTATTTTAACTCCTATGCCCTCTAGAATAAAGCTTGAAATATTTTTCCCCCACAGCAAAAAATCGTTCCGGCGCCCCTGTCACTCCCTCCCCACCAAAAAAAAAAATAATAATAGGAAGAATTGATAAAATACTGAACAATGTACATACTAAATTTATACATTAAAGAAAACATAAATTGTGTGACAAGGGCGGGAAGTGATCCATTTCAGTGTCGAGCAACGTGGCGGCACAGCCGGTATTTGATGTATTTCACGCAAGACTGAAATTGAGTGACATGATGATACCTACTATTTTTTATTGTGCGCTTTTTTTTGTTCGTTGGAAACTGTCTTTATAGATATAATGGTAATTAAAAATGAACTGTTTTTTCCGTTTTTGGTTCCAGATATACTAAACTGTTTCATAAACCTATAAAACAGCACGGGAGTAATAATACCCACCTACTATAGCTAACATTTGATAAAACAAATAAAATGTGGGTTTTATTTTATAAAAATGGACCTTAAAGAATTTGGGTAAGGGTATAAAAGGATTAATTTCATATACGAGAGTACGTGAAATATCAGATACAATTATAAAAACAAACACAATATAATACATGTTCCTACTAGGAATTTAAATGTAAACATTTTTTATATTGTTATTACTTATCAGCTCATGAAAGTTAAAGTAATTAACATATTTATAAAAGCTAATAGTTATTTTTGTACCACAAACATTTATATCAGTGGTTCTCAACTTTTTTCTATTTTATGCCTCCCTTGTATATTTTCAAAAATCTAAAAAAAATTATGTATACCATGGTAGTTTATTACTTTTGAGGAAACAGACTACTTATTTAAGCACATATTATCCTGTCTTATTAATATATTGTGTTCAAAATCATATGTGTAATGTATTCTTTACTGCTTAATACTCAAAACTTATTATAAAAATAGAAACCAAATATTGAAACAGACCAAAGAAAATAGTATAATGGCTAAAAAAGAATAAATCAAATTATAAATAGTTGATATATTTTATAAAAATTCACTTCTATCTATATGTATAAATAAATAAAATAAACAAGGATTTGCACTTAATAATATATAAAAAAAAAAATAAAAATTCTAACCACAACAACTACCATAATTTTTAGTCCTATATCCTAATAAAGTAATAAGTAATAAGTCTGGATAAAGTAAAAAGAACATTTTTTTGCTAGTTTTTTTATACTTTAAAATTTTATTTTTAACTGTTAGTTATAAATTTATATGTCAAATATTGTAATTGTTACGTTATATTTACACTGTTTTTCTATACCACACTGTTATATTTAAATTGTAATTGGAATTATATTCCGTAAATAAAGATTAATATTAAAGATTAAAGCCGTATAACTGGTGGAGAATCCAGGGATCCGGACCCCCCCCTACAAGAATTTTTTAAAAATAGAAACTTTTTATAGTAGTGAATAAAGTTAACTATACGTTTTGACTATACATTTTTAGTATTTATATTTAAAAAAAATGTTGGACCCCCCCCCCAAAAAAGGGCACAGTGCTTTTAATTCCTATGCGCTTATACGGCCCTGCGGTGTCCAGTATTTAAATGCGTATAAAACCTTCTGTTTAGAAGAGGAAGTGTTGAATTTCGGTGTTAATCTTTTAAAAACAAAAAAAATAAAATCTTAACTTTTATATGATAATAATTTTAACAAATCTTAAAAACAATTAATTTTACTCAGTCTTCAAATTATAGAAAATAAAATTGTTAATAACTATAAAAATCCCTCGTATTTAAGTATAAAACAAAATAATTGTAACAAAAAAAAAATAGTAGCTACAAATTTTATTTTTGTACGACCCAAAAATGTTCGTAGGCCCTAGACACAGTACCTATGCGCTAATACGGCCCTGTGTCTAGTGTCTACTATATATAAGTAAGATGTACTATGCTATGAAATAGGTACTATAATAAGCAGTAACGTATTACGCATCATGTAAAGTATATCAACATTCGTAAATGTTTAATAATCGTTATGGTCGACCACGCATAATATAACGGATAATATAATATAATATATATAATAATAGTATAATATTATGAAATACTCACTTCTAACAGCCCAGCTGGTGTAATTCCGTAAGCTATTGTCGTAAATCTCGGATTGCTTGCGACATTCAGTGCTCCCTACATGTCGCACAGTGAAATTTGCTAATGCCTGGTAAAACAGATCAGAGATCCATGATCCAGGAATACCGGCATTCGGAGTTCTAGCTACAATTTTTAATGCCACAGAGGACTCGTTATTGGATGCAACTTGGCCATTGGAGTACTCGGTTGACAGCAAAGCGAAAAGTACTAATACAACTGCCGTGAACGGGTAAAACGACATTTCAAAGCCGTTTACTTATATATCTACAAGAGATTTAAAGATCGGTAGAACAAAAATATTTGGTTCCGATGAATTTGTACACATGCGGTATAATGTCTATTATTATTCACGTGCGAGTGTCGTGGCGTTAATTCGCGTTAAAACTGTTCGCATTCATATTGTTTCAGTTCGTTTGATAAAATATAAGATTTGGGTTTTAAGGTATATCGGAGGAAACTTTGATGTGCGTCGTCGGCATCTAGCGTTCAAGTGCGAGATAGTTATAGTATCCCCCAGTATATGATGATAATGTCACGCGGTGGTACAACCTTGCCAATAACGGAAATAATAATATTTATCGTATCGTAGCAAGGAAATACATATTATGCATTTATTTGTATTATTACAGTAATGTAAAAATTAGAATATTAATTTTTATTGCCTATAATAGTAGTTGTAAAAATATTGACCATAATTTTAATACGCTTCAGGAACATTATAACTAATAATTATCAGAACTCATTATGTTTTAAATTATTTTTGTTAAATTAATTATAATAATATATTATACATTGAATTATCATAATTTACAAAAAAAAAATACAGAATATTTTACACACCTAATACTTGTAAATATTCAAAAAATTTAATTTATATTATTTTTATTATTAATTTTATTATTAGTCAATTACAGTCTCTAAAATTTTTCTATCAATATAGGGGCATGTATTAATACTGGTTAGTGATTTGGATTTCTGAGTCATTTAAAGACTTCGTAAATTTGGCATAACTATTCAAAAATGTTTGATACTACTATTATTTTACTTACAAATTTTACAAATAGAAATGAAAATTGTTTTAAACTAACAACTATTTGCTAACTCTGAGCATAATTTTAGATTTTAAACGGAGTGATGAATGTATTGATTTTACACGATGTGTGATTTTTTATTTATCTTATTTTTGTGTGTCATAGCGTTATGGAGTAGTAATAGTGCTTTGATTTTTGACTTCAGCCCCGTTTTGAAAAGGAACATGAATCTAGTTAGTACTTTATTGGAGGATCAAAAGTAAAAAACTTTCAGTAGTTTTCAAAAGCGTCAAGAAAAATCCTAAAAAAGTAACGGAATAACGGGAATTTCTACGCATAACTAATTTTTGACAAAATCGATTTTTTTTTTGAAATTTGCAAGGAATTTTGAAGTTGAAAATTCATAACATTTTTAAGATTTATACCTAAGGTTAAAAATCCCAATACAAGGTATTCCATAACTTTTTCTTCGAGGTACTGTAAAAAAAATTCTAGTGTTAATATAGAAAAAATGTTATGAGTGTATGAAATTTAATTTTTACAAAATCGCGTGAAATAACGATATATTAAAATTTAAATATAACTAATAATATAATATATACTACTAATTATCCTAGACTGACGAATCATCTCCGTTCAAAAATGTTTTTCGTATACAATGATATCTGTCATTGCATTCAAATTTAACACATCCATTATAGGGACTTATCTACTGACCTATAATTTACATCTCTACTATACAGCAGAGCGATACCCACTTGCCCACTCTTTTTTTACTTTTAACTCTCATCTTCACCAATAAAAAATTATTATTTTTAATTTAATTATAAAAATAAAACTTTTTTCACATAAAATAATACTTTTCTTCATAAATATTTTATAATTATCAAGATAAACGTTATAAAGCGTATATTAACATTATATGCTTTAAATTTACCATTTCATGTCCTTGAGTTCAATAATTATTATTTTTATAATATTATTTATGCTAAAATTAATCAAAAGAATTTTTTTTAATTATTAACTATAAGTATAGTTATTGGGCATAATTGCATACTGTTATTGATATTTGATTTTGTTAAATTTAAATTTTGTTTCTATAGATTTTGATTATCATTTATTAATTATTCATTTCCATTAAACTAACACCATAATGGCATAATGCCATTTAAATTATTTTATTTGTAGTTTTACTGTCGTGAACAAATTTCCTTCTTTATTTCTGTGAGAGAAAAAAATGTAATTTTTTCAGCTAAACGGAAAAACAATGAACCGTAAATATCTTTAAGCAAGAATTTATCTATGAAGCTATTTTTTAGAGGTTGCTATGGTAACATGATCATATTGTATATTGGTTACTATGGTCAATCCTAAGTACCGTACAAAAAACTAAGTTAGAAAAAAATAGCATTGAACCAGCATTTTAATAACATTTAAACATTATTTACGTCAAGAAGACCGTTTTAAAGATAGCTGATATATATTTATTGTATCCGATCTTTTTTAATTACTACCGTGAAATTTATGAGTCCAAAAAAAAGTTTATACATTATACTATAAATATACTACTTTCTTAAGTCAAAAAGCAGTAAGCTACAATGTAGTTATTTTGAGAAAAATTGTTATCGCAATATCAAAATAAAATAATAAATTAACAATATTCTTAAACAACTTTTCCTGCAGAATCATAGATAAACTCTGAAATACTTTTTAACATCTCAAAACGCATAAACGTACCTTAAGTGTAAGATATTAATATTATTTTTTCAGATGGAAAAGCAATATATACCTACATATTGAAATAAGTTACATGTACAAAATTGGAACATTGAAGATAATATTAATAATAATATATCATGGCCGATGAGCCAAATCACAATCACAGAATTAATAAGACACCCAATGTTAACATTATATTTATAAATTATTATAATTTATAACAATATGACATTGTGTGATGCGGCTATAAAATTATTATTAACACTAAACAAAAGTACTGTATTTGAACCAATACTAAGAAAAATTACCATATAATATTATGGTCAGTCACTGTTTTTTTGCTTAATATCATTTACATATTTGCAAATAGTAAATACGTATATGTTTATAATCACGTGTATTATGAAATTTATTGTATTTGCGGTATTTTTGCTAAGGAATCAAAAAATGTACCTTAAAATAACAAATATTTTGATTTAATAAACTCATTTTTCAAATGTTGTTACTTTTGATTTAGGAAGGCAATATAATTAATATTATATATATTTAATTACTCAGTGACCATGACTGTAAGCCGGCCGAAATTATGCGTACACTGTAACCTATACGAGCATTAGTTTCCTAATTATATCAAATATTCATTCATTCCCGCTGTACCGCGTTCATATTAAAATATACCTATCTTCTCCTTTATAGCTATTGATGTCGTCATTTCAAATACATTAAATAATATACACTTAGCCTGTATGTACTATTAATGGGTATATCGAATATACATTTCCAATACATTGTATGTTGATAAATGTCTGATTTATAATCAGTTCATGATAAGATAATTACAGCTTAAATAGTAATTACCTTCCTTTCCGGTGTCCTGCGCCGGACACGCCTCTCTCGGGTTTTGTTGTTCATTACTTATTTGTTGTTTTACATAATACCAAATCAAGACGTACACGTATTTACAACGGTTTCAATGTCACATACCTACGTCTTATAATATTATGATATTTAAACTAAACAAACCTAATTAGTAATAAATTATAATCGTCGACGTATAATAATATGTATTACATTAAGTATAATATTTTATTTACATTTAGTATATTATTTTTTTCTTCAAACATTGACGACATTCGACTTTCATAAATAAATTAATAGTTAACGCTTATACCTATTAGTTATTAATACAACACATTAGCAGGTCTTCCCGGATTTGTAGCTTTCGCCTACCTCCACACAACCGTCTGTTATTGATATGCGGTAGTCGCGAGAAGGCCCGGACTAATACAATCGTAGGCCCTAGGCAAAGCCGTAGCTGGAGGAGGGTCCAGGGGTCCGGACCCCCCAAGATTTTTTTAAAAATAGAAATATTTTATAATGAATAGAGTTAATTGACTATAAATTGTCAGTACTTATATTTAAAAAAATTGTTGAACCCTCCCCTTTGAATTTTTTTTCAGTTGCAGCCTTGCCCCTAGGCACAGTGATTTAATTCCTATGCGCTTATGCAGCACTGCGATGTCTAGTATTTAAATGGGTATAAAACCTTCTGTTTAGGAAAGGAAGTGTTGAATTTCGATGTTAATCCTTTAAAAACAAAAAAAAAATCAAATCTAAACATTTATAATATGATAATAATTTTAATAAATCTTAAAAACAATTAATTTTACTCAGTCTACAAATATACGAGTATAGAAAATTAAATATTTAATATAAAAAACTTATTTTACACCAATTTGAATATTTCTTTATCCCTCGTATTTAAGTAATAAACAAAATAATTGTAACAAAAAAAATAGTAGCCACACATTTTATTTTTGTAGGCCCTAGGCACAATGCCTATAGTGCCTATGTCCTAATACGGCCCTGGTAGCGGGGGATTCATGGCCATGGCCCGTCGCATGACACGACGGACAAACTACCGCGTCTCGACTGACGGCCGATGAACGCCGTTTCACGTGGACCCTGTAAGTACCTCACAAAAAGTTGCGAGATTCACCGTGTTTACGGTATCACAGGTTGTTTAACGAAACCACAAGGCACAAATCCGCAACAACCTCTCAAACAGAGGTTCCATAGCATATGGATGCCAAAAAACTAAATACGCTACTGAATTTATGAGATAACCGTTATCAATAGTCAATACGAAGATATATTTGAATTTTAAATTATCATTGATTAGTATGTCGTTGGAAATAATGTAAAGTAGTGGCCCTGAAAAGGGCCGTTTTAATCGTCGGAATTACAAGTAATATAATTGTAACTTATTTGGAGCTAGTGTATTTGGTAACAGCCTTTGTTCCTTCACTAACAGCGTGCTTAGCCAATTCACCAGGTAATAGTAACCGGACGGCAGTTTGGATTTCCCGACTGGTGATGGTCGAGCGCTTGTTGTAATGGGCCAGACGACTGGATTCGGCGGCGATGCGTTCGAACAGATCGTTGACGAAGCTGTTCATTATGCTCATGGCCTTAGACGATACTCCGGTGTCGGGATGTACTTGCTTCAGCACTTTGTAGATGTAGATGGCATAGGATTCTTTCCTCTTTGGCTTGCGTTTCTTGTCGGATTTGGCGATGTTTTTTTGGGCCTTGCCGGACGACTTTTTCATTGCCTTTCCTGCGGATTTACCTCCTGGAGCCATAGCTGATAAATTTTCGTAAACTGTGGTTGTTGACGAGAGTGTTAAACACGAATGATATCAAAGTTCAGAAAACGACGGTATATATTATTAACCCAAGGAGACATGTCGTACGGTCATTGGCCAAATTTTAATAGGTGTAACGACACAAAAAGAAGTTAACAGTAGTTATGTGTTTGATAAAAATAGTAGCTTCTCCATGAGTAAATATCATGATAATGACGATTGAAAACCACATCGTTTAGTAATAGTTGCAGAGTTAACGATGTCATATAACGTCATCATAACGCTTGAATTTGTCCAATCATAACATTGTTTTTCAGTTATCGACTATATAAGCTGCGTAATCATTAAAATTTCATCATTCTGTGTCTGAGTTACATCAGAGTAGTCGTCAACTAAAAACATAATCATGAGCGGAAGAGGCAAAGCAGGCAAATCAAAGGGAGGCAAATCCAAGACCAGGTCGTCCCGTGCTGGACTCCAGTTCCCAGTCGGTCGTATCCATCGACTGTTGAGAAAAGGAAATTACGCCGAGCGTGTCGGAGCCGGAGCACCTGTATATCTGGCCGCCGTCATGGAATACTTGGCAGCTGAAGTTTTGGAACTGGCCGGTAATGCTGCCCGTGACAACAAGAAATCTCGTATCATTCCCAGACATTTGCAATTGGCAATCAGGAACGACGAAGAATTGAACAAATTATTGTCCGGTGTCACAATCGCTCAAGGCGGTGTGTTGCCCAACATCCAAGCCGTTCTTTTGCCCAAAAAGACCGAGAAGAAAGTCTAATTTGTTTGCTAACTACCCAAAAACTTCCCTTATTAAAAAAAAAGCCCTTTTCAGGGCTACCAATTCAGTTATTATTGCTCGGTAGTAGCAAAGCACGTTTGGGCATATTTCATTATTTTTACCTGTAAATGTGGAACACGTTTGGGTACACAAACACATAGCACGTTTTTTGGGTACATACGCTTAAATATCATGGCCAATAGGTTATCACGAAAAAAAAGATTAACTATAAGATATGGTTAATGAGTAAATGTTTCAACGTTTCAATGTAAATGATGGTTTTATATCTCTCATGGCCAATGCACCACCCAATGTTGAATATTTTACGGATTATATTGTAGACACGTTTATTGATGAAAATAGTTTATTCCCACCTCATTTTTGGGCAGGTGAGCCATCTATGGATCCTAGGACAACAAATGGAACTGAAGCTTTTCATAGAGATTTTAACAGTCAATTTTATACTTGCCATCCTAATTGTTTTGCAATAATAAATATTTTATTAGAAATTCAAGAAAGAATCGTACTTAAAAATAGGTAGCATTAAACGAAATGTACAAAACAAAAAAAGAAAAGAAGACATGGATAATATTACATATGTATTAAACAAATTTGAGGAATACCAAGTCGATAAAGATGTTGCAAAATATTTATCCCTAATTGGTCCAATATAAAACATTATATAATTAATATATAAAGACTTAATAAATAAATAATAATGGTATAATAGTATATAATATAATAAATAATAATTTAAAAACTATGACAAGTAATTAAACATTATACTAAAATATTTTTGGGAGACTAAATAGAGCCAACCTTCTCGTGGTGTCTCCTGGATAACGCTAATAGGCTCTAAAAATTTAAAATTAATGATTAAATATTAAAGTGTTATTTTTCTAGGTGTTTCTAAATGTTATATTATTACCTATGTCCCACCCAAACGTGTTATTTTTTTAGAGATATGGTGTACCCAAACGATGTAATCATTTGTACCCAAATGTGTTGCGTTTAGGATCTACTGTACCCAAACGTGTTACGGCCGTAGCACCACACCACCTAAAATATAAGATTACCACCATCTTCATAATACCATTGATTATATATCAATGATAATACATTTAAAATAAATCATACAATCGGTTCATGACGATTCTGTTTTTTAACTGCACACGGTTGGTTTGAGTTATAACTTATAAACACATTTTCATAATTTTGTACGGAATAGTTTTATTTTTAATATATGTATTAGCGTTGTACTCGCCCGTCACTGATCGCATTACCGTTATTTTATAATTATAGTATTTTTATTTTCTGTTTATTATCTTGCTATTTTATTATATGTTATTATTTCAGAACAGTCTAGTATTAAAAAATTTGTCAGTACCACGATATTATTGTATGCTCACACGTGTATTTTAATAGGTGAGCGAAACACTAACACGACACTAACGAAATTTAGTGACATCAACGACGGGTTAAGATCGTTGAGCTATATTATATATATTTGGATATTACATTTGGATTAAATAACAATAAGTACAATATTATAATATGATTATTTGCTGGTCAGTCAAACTTCATGCGTTCAGTGTGGAGCAAATGACAAGTGAGAAGAACAAAATGCTTTTGGTAATTGAAGGTTACAAATTATGTTTTAGTCCTATTTGTAGAGATGAATATGTACTGAAACACCATGCAAATCTTTTATTAAAAATATTACTGAAAACATAAACACAAATATGTAATATTATTAAAATTATTCATATAGTTATTATTTACATTAGTTAGAAAAAAATAAATGAGAAATACAATATTCATGTAACATGAAAAAACACGTGTTAGGCCTTAACGATACTCGTTAAGGCCGTGTGATACGATTGTTACACTATTTTCTGAGTCGAAGAGAGCATTACACCAGTAGGGGCTATTAGCCTGTTTAGTTTATTTATTATAACTGATTTTCTGTTCGAGAAGTTGTAGCAAACATTACAAATCGGTTGGTAACATTTCAAAGTAATATCTAACAAAATAAATGCATATGATACATTAGCAGTTGGAAAATTGGTGGCCCTGAAAAGGGCCTTTTTATCATAGTATGTGTATGTGTATGTAATGCATGTACATTAACCTCCAAAACCATACAGGGTACGACCTTGGCGTTTGAGGGCGTAGACAACGTCCATGGCGGTTACTGTCTTCCTCTTGGCGTGCTCAGTGTATGTTACGGCATCACGGATTACGTTCTCCAGGAACACTTTCAAAACACCGCGGGTCTCTTCGTAAATCAAACCAGAAATACGTTTCACTCCACCACGACGAGCTAACCGACGAATGGCGGGCTTGGTTATTCCCTGGATGTTATCACGAAGTACTTTACGATGACGTTTGGCTCCTCCTTTTCCAAGACCTTTTCCTCCTTTACCGCGTCCGGTCATGTTGATTTTATGTAGTTTCTAGTTCGTTACTTGAAGAGCTGCTGCTTTGAACGCTGAACGTTAACTGATCCTTGGGTACTTGCTTGCTTGCTTTGCTTTGTATTCTTTTACTCTGTTTCAAGCTTTTGCTTCTGCCAGAGAGATTTACGTTGTACTTATGAAATGTTTATTGATTTTTAGTGCTTGTGTTTATATACTAAGTGGTCTTTTTTTGAATAATTCTTTGTGGCTTTTTCTATTGAATATGAATGATATATGATCGTAATTTGAATTTTGTATCTTATGAGCTGTTGCATTTTTCTCTTTGTTTACAGTGTCCTTGATTGATAGCATGTTCAGTGACGATCTTATCGTGTGATTTGACACGTACCAGTCGCTTCCCGTTATCAATCTTAAAACTTTAGATTGGAATGTTTCAAGTTTCTGCCAACTTGAATTGGATAAATTTGATGACCACACTGAAGAGGCATACATAATTATTGGTCTTATATACATATTATATATGTATAGTTTTGTTTTGAGAGGAAGCGGACTAAACTTATTAATGAGAGGAAATAGTGAGAATTTTACCCCAGATGCTTTATGTAGCGTGGTTTTAATGTGGTTGACAAAATTTAGTTTAGAGTCGATAGTTACTCCCAGATATTTAACTTTAATTGACCATTTTATCTGAGTATTTCCAAAATGTAGTGTTTTGGCTTGGTAGAATGGTTTTTTTACTGAACATGATTGCTTTTGTTTTGGATGGATTTAATGTTATTTTCCATTGTTTGAACCAAGGAATAGCAAGGTCAATTTGTCTTTGTACTCTTTTTATTGCTGCATTGATCGTTGCGCCGGTGGCGTAGAATACTGTATCATCCGCAAAGAGAGCAATGTTGGCTTCTTTATCTAGTGGCATGTCATTAATGTAGATAGAAAATAGATGCGGAGAAAGACATGATCCCTGAGGGACGCCTGCACTTATTTTTCTTGAGGCTGAAAGTGTGTCACCTATTTTTACTTTGAATGTTCTGTCTTGGAGGAACGATCTAAGGATGTTGATAAGTTGATGTGGCACGTCCATGGCTAGTAACTTGAGTAATAAGCCTTCATGCCAGACTTTATCAAAGGCTTTCTGTATGTCCAGGAAGGTAGCCACTGTTTTTTGCCTAATATTGAGTTTGTTGGTTACTATATCTAATATATTTATCAGTTGCGTGGTCGTGCTGTGTTCTGCTCTGAAGCCGTGTTGTTCTGGACGGATTTTAGGCATGATATATATTTTTAATCTTGTTAAAAGAAGTTTTTCTAGTGTTTTGCCCATTGTATTTAGAAGAGAGATCGGTCTATGATTTGACGGTTCTTTGGGGTCTTTACCCGGTTTTGGTAACATTATGATTGCTGCTTCTTTCCACGCCTTGGGAAAGTATTCGTACCTGACGCAGGCATTGAATATTTGGCAAAGATGGTATGCGAGTTTTTTCCCACCATGTTTTAATGCGCAGTTGGAAATATTGTCAAGACCCGGAGAACTTTTATTTGGAAGTCTTCGTATTGTTTCAAGTACTTCTCCAGGAGAGAAAAATATTGATTTTTTGTATATTGCCTCATCGTGCTGTTTTAAGGATTCTCGAACTACTTCGTCGACCCAGGAGTGACTATCTAGAGTTTTAAACTGTTCTTCCATTGTTATTGCAAAAAGGTTGGCTTTGGATTCAGGGTCAAATTGAAGGTTGTTATCGCCATCTTGAAGCGGATGTACTGGAGGCATTTTTCGAAGAAGTCTTCTATTCAATTTGTAAAGCTTTGACCATCCTTGAGCGTTGTTTTCTATTGATCCTAGAAATGTTGTCCATTCATTTTCCCTATGTGATTGCAGCAGATCTCTGACTAGTGTAGTTTGCTTGTTCAAGACCTTTTTTATAGTTGGGTCTCTGGACCTTTGCCAGGCCGCTCTTAATGTCCGTTTTTTCCTAATGTGATTTTGAATAAATTGTGGCAGATCATTTTTCCTATCTTGAGCTGAGAATAAAGCTGAGCATTTTTCCAGTTTATCTGAAATGCATGACGACAGTTGAGTAATCAGTCCATCAATCTGACTTGTTTTATTGATTTTTGGGAAGGTAAATGATAGATTTCCCATTTCTTCCGCGAATGTTTCCCAATTTGTTGCGTATTGAGGTTTAGGTGGATAGGTATGAGCTATGTTTAAGGAAATATCTAGAAGTAAAGGGGTATGGTCGGAAGATAGTTCGTGTGTGAGGTTTTCTAGTACATAATTTATTTTTCCCATTTTCATTATTGCTATATCGAGTACGTCAGGATAGTGTCTGATGTCCGTAGGATATCTTGTTGGCGTAGTAGGAGCGGCTACTGTTATGTCGATTCTGGAGTTGAGGTATTTGGTTAGAGATATTCCTGCGTGATTATTTATTCGGCTGTTCCATGCTCTGTGTTTTGCGTTTAGGTCCCCTGCTATTATCACATTCTGTTGGGTGTCAAGAAGATTTTCAATATCTTTAGTTTGAAGTGGAGTACCCGGACTTTTATAGACAGAAACTAGCCGAATTTCGTGTTGGCCTAGTTTTAGTTGAATTGCTGTATTAGTGATCGAATTAGTATTGATTTGAATTTGTACGTGGCTGATTTTTCGGTTTATCAAAACAGCTGTTCCGCCCGCTGGTGGGCGACCGTTGACCAGGGGTTTGTTGGTTGAGTATGTAATAAAGTTAGGAAGTTTGAATTGTTTATTGGATGATAAGTGAGTTTCATTTAATAGGATTATATCAATTTTCTTTTCTTGGACTAAATTTAGAAGTTCAAGGCGTTTCTGATTTATGCCTTGACAGTTCCAAAACATTATTCTGGTATAATTCATATTTGGTTAAGTATATTGAGTAGCAGTGGGAGCAGTGCCACTATGGTGTTTATGATTGTTTTCACATCACTGTTCTCAGAGGAGATGTTTACAACTAAGTTTTGAAGTTGTTCGGAAATTGATTTATTGACTTTAGGTTTTGTACGTTCAGCATAGCTAGTGTTTGGGGAAGAGATGGTTTGATGTGATGAATCTGTCGCGCTAGTTTGAATTTGAGGTTGGATTTTATCGTGAGTGAGTTGGTTAATTATTTTTGGCTTGAGTGAACGTCTTTTTTCTGACTCTTGTGTGATGGCTGGGCATTTCTTGTAGTTTGCTGTGTGATCTCCATTACAATTTGTGCATTTTGGTTTCACATCTAGAGGTTTGGTGCAGTCTTTTGCTTTGTGATTGCCAGCGCATTTAACGCACCTCGGAGAAGCGCCGCAGTGTAAGCTTGAATGGCCAAATTGTTGGCAGTTGTAACATTGAGCTGGTGTATTTGACTTATATCTTTCTATTTTTACTGTCATGTAGAACAGTGATCTGAGGTTGAATATTCCCTTATTTTCTGGTGTGTTTTTTAAAACAACCATATGAATGGGAAGTTTTTGGTCTTGTTTACCAAACTGTCTTACATTGGTTACTGTGTAACCTAGATTGGTTAGTTCATCTAAAACTTCAGTGTCTGAGATTTCCCTAAGGAGACCTTTGATAACTATTTTTAGAGTTCTTTCGTCAGAGATACTGTAAGTATGATATTCGGTATTCGATGTTGTTAGATATTTTTGAACTATTCGGAAAAGTTCAATGTCAAAGCACTGGAGTTTAATAGACTCAGGACCAAAGGACTTTGCTTCCAATGAATTTTCTGGAATAGTAGTCATAAGTTTGCCCGCCACTTTTCTCCATGCTGAACCTTTGAGAATTATTGGTGGGATTTTTGGGTTGCTTTTTTGTGGTTGGAAGGAAGTAGATGACTCATCCGTTTTAGGTTTTGAATGTTGTGGTTGTGATAGCTGAGATGCGATTGATTTAGCGTTAAATGAATTGTTACCTGGTGTTGGTTCTGCGGTGAAGTCATCAAATTGTGAGTCGGAACTTGGGTCTGAAGATATAAAGGATTCGCCTGATAATGATTCGTTGTCCGTATGATTGGGAGACAGTGGTTCGAAACATTGATCCATGGAATTAACTTGAGGTAGTGGTGATTTGGGATCGGGGCGAACTTTTTTAGCGCAATTCAGCGGTGGAGTCTTGTTGCGTTTCTTCTTATTTCCCATATTCGCGCGATACAGACAGATAGCGCGTAGGACTACACGTGATGAGTGGAGCACGTGGTACGCCTGACGGGCAACGACTGGTTTTGCGGTGTGTGGCAATACGAGTGTGTGCGGTGCGGCGGACGTGCGATACGAACGAACGACGAAACGGAACTTGATGATGATCCTTGGGTAACAAATGTCAATGTATTTATGCGTTTCACGGAGCACGCGCGGCCAATCGAAATGCTCAATTTGATTTCTCCCACTTACCGAATATCAACAACGCCATCGACCAATGGGGACGACAGATACGAATCCGTTTTGTGTATAAATACTAGTGTGTTTCGTTACGGAGAACTATCAGTATATTGCAGTTCGTCTAATACACAAAGAAAAATCCAAGATGGCTCGTACCAAGCAAACAGCACGTAAATCTACAGGAGGAAAGGCTCCCAGAAAGCAGCTGGCAACCAAAGCCGCCCGTAAGAGCGCACCAGCCACCGGAGGAGTGAAGAAACCCCATCGTTACCGTCCAGGAACCGTCGCTCTCCGTGAAATCCGTCGTTATCAAAAGAGCACTGAGCTGTTGATCCGCAAATTGCCATTCCAACGTCTGGTGCGTGAAATAGCACAGGACTTCAAGACCGACTTGCGTTTCCAAAGTTCCGCCGTCATGGCATTGCAGGAAGCCAGCGAAGCCTATTTGGTCGGTTTGTTCGAAGACACCAACTTGTGCGCTATTCACGCCAAGCGCGTCACGATCATGCCCAAAGACATCCAACTGGCTCGTCGTATCCGCGGTGAACGTGCTTAATCATATTTGCGTATACACAGTAACACCACTTCTTAAAACGGCCCTTTTCAGGGCCATTACTTATTATATAATATTTATAACTCGCCCATTCATCTTTTTAATATACATGTTATGCTTAACAATGAAACCCATAATATTAGTAATGATTAAATAGGTCAACATTTTTGATTTTGAGTCGATTTGTATTTTTTTTATATTCATAATAGCTTAAATTATTTAATTTAATAATATTACATCTCATAATATTTATTACACAATCCATGATGTACATAAATAAAAAAAAAAATTTTTAACATTTCATTCATAAATTATTATTTACTATTTAAAATAATCGTCAAAATTAATTTAAATAATGAATTCTGATAAAAGTAATAATTAGTTTTAAACTAAATTACATATCAACTATATATCAAAAAAAAAAAATAATTAAATGCACGGAATACCTAGGTAGGTACAATATTACACTTTCACAGAACCACATGAAAATGGGTTTGAATAAAAAAAGTTTTAAATATTTACAGTATTGTTTTTATTTAAATACAAAATATATGTTATGAGATTAGGTGGTACTTATGTTATTTTTATCGACTGTTATAAACAGGTATAACTATTTAAGGCATTTTTAAAAGTTTTACCCTATACCTATAGTGTAGAATTTGTAGAATTTATTATTTTTTTAATAATTTTTGTGTAAACCTAAACTTTCAACACATTATAATCGAATTACACAAATCATATTAATATACAATATTTTTTATATAATGTAAAAAATTATAAACTAGTTTACTCTTTTGAGTGTCAGTTTACACGTCATAAATTAAAAGCATAATTTTATGGGACACTTATAAATGTTGAAATAATAAATTTACATTAAACTAAAACATTTAATTATATTTAAATATTTTTATATCTTAACACTATTTTTCAATATTAGGGTCCAAAAATCTTTTTTAATACTTGGTATTTTTTGGTTTAATTAAATTAAATTTTTTTTTGATAGAAAAAATATGCAAATATTATGTAAAAATATATTTCGATTGGTCGATACCTACGTTAATTTAAAACTGTAAACATCAATAACATATTTTGATATCGTCGAAATATCAGGGAGACGTGATATTATAGTTCGGTGATTTTTCCCTACAGATTTTTATTCCGTTTTCATTGTTCGGTATAAGTTATATTCCGCAAAAATATCCAGTTTGAATAAAAGACTGAGCTCTGTAACATTGCAATGTATCAAAATTGATTTGGATATTTACCCATTTTATTAGGATACTATAATATCGGAAGTATTATAATACAATTGAATAATATGTTAAATTATCTTTAGAATGTACATAATGCTTACGTTTGTTATTAAACACTATCAACGTTGATTAAACAAAAATACCTAACCTGTGCCTAGGCTTCTACCAGCAAGTCATTGATACAGTAAAGAAAGCAAAGCGCAACAGACCCATAACCCTAGATGATTATATAACTAATAATTATTACTCGTGTTCAATCCCAAAACAAGGAAATATGAACATTTACAAAATGTGTTTTAAATAATTAAATTAGGCCAATCATTGTTATTTATTTATTTATATATATACCTATTAAATTAACTTCAAACGGCTTTTATAACAGAATTAAATATAGATTAAAATATTTACAAAACAAAATATTAAGGTTATTACAAATATACGTAAATATAGTAATAATAGAATTTATACGAGTGCATAATATGCATCTTATTATAATGGACATCATTCTTGTTAGAGAAGCATTTTTTGCAAAATTGCTACGGCCTAAAGGTATATAAAAAGAAATCTTTATTACGTGTATTACCAGGGAATGAATAATAATAATTAGATTGCCAACAAATAATATTTAAAAATATTCAGGACTTAAATAACAAGTAGCGACGTAAGGGCGCAGCCCAACGATTCGACTAAGTCCGGTAATCCAGAATTCCGGTCTGCTCGTACAGTATATCGAGACCTGTATACTATATAATACACTGAGTCTCGGGTGGACTTATGCACGGTAGAGATTTTAGGTAGTGAATCAAAAGAAGACGAATATGCGTCGCTGTAGGAAATATTTCAATTCTTATATTATTAATAGGTAGGTAGTACAGCTATTCAAATGTTGCGTCATTTGATATTCGACCACTTCAGATGATGGCTTAGGATTCTTGACTGTTACGGCAACGTCCTGGGCTATTATCTCTTGTCTTAGGTAATAATAAATAAAAAAAATACTGTATTTATATAAAAACAGTATGTATGGCATCATCAAAGTTCGGCTAAAACACGTTAAATGCTAATTTTAACAGAAAAATAAAATAGTGTTTAGTAAATTGGCGGCGTCGGTTTATTACACGTACAATGTATCGGCATCGAAACGATCGATGATGTGAAAATAAGTTATAGATTGTTTATTTAAAATCGGATTTCGACTTAAATCCTTTAATAATGCATTGCTATGATTACTTTTTCAAAATATTCAAGGTAAATACGATTAATTTTAGATTTACAGGTAAATTCTGCTACGTAAACATTTCAATGGTAGAAACCTAATGACACCGTGCCCTAACAGTAACCTAAAATCCTCGATTTTGAAAAGCCACCGTACATCGGCAAATCGTTCGATTGGCAATCTGCAAACGCTCATGTCTTGGTAAACTCGTATAGAATGTGTTTAAGGAGTTTTTGTAAATTTATAATTGTTTTCGGTCATACGGTAGACCATTAAACGTGGTCTACGAAAACCCGGTTGGAAGTGTGGGAATAACGAGCCGTGGTGGTTTTTTGATACCGGATAGCGTCAAAGTAGCTATATGAGATCGTTTGAAATTTAGTTGGCTTTCTGTTAAATTTAAAACCGGGCTCGTAAGACTATTAATTGTCTAGAAATCGCAGAAAATGTTTGCACAACCACAGCCGTGTCGATGACGCGAATCACGACGGTTTACTAGTCGGTACGGTATGGTGTATATATTTACCAACCGTTTTGTTGCTCAGTATTACATTCGACTGTATTATTTCGAATTAGTCTACAAGTTTCGACATCAAATCAACACTACCATGACAGAAACCGTTGTTCTCTCTGCTCCGGCACCAGTCGTCGCATCGCCTGCTGCGAAGAAGTCTCCAGCCAAGAATAAGTCCGGTGCTGCTAAGCCAAAGAAGCCAGCTGCGTCTCACCCGACCACTTCCGTGATGGTCACATCAGCCATCAAAGAACTCAAGGAGAAAAAAGGTTCGTCTTTGCCAGCTATCAAGAAATACTTAGCTGCCAACTACAAAGTCGATCCCGCCAAGATGGCGCCGTTCATCAGGAAATTTTTGAAAGCCGCCGTCGCCAACGGAACCGTCGTACAGACCAAGGGCACTGGCGCTTCTGGTCACTTCAAACTACCGGTTGCCGAGATTAAACCGAAAAAGGCAGCTGTAGTCAAGAAGAAGAAACCAGTCGTCAAAAAAGTCAAAGCCCCTGGTGCCGTAAAGAGGAAGTCGACGTCTGCCAAGAAAGTGAAACCCGCGCCCGGCGAACCAGCAGCTAAAAAAGTCAAAAAAGCTGTCGCCGCTAAACCTAAGACTGTCAAACCAAAGAAATCTCCGGCCAAAGCGAAAAAACCTGCCGTCGCTGTCAAACCCAAAGCGAAGAAGACTCCAACCAAGAAAACAGCAGCACCCAAGAAGAAGTAAATTGTGATCTGTCGATCCACTCGCTTCTCTATAACCTTTTAAAACGGTCCTTTTCAGGACCACCAATTTCTATACGCCGCCCTAAACTCTTGCTTAATTTGTACACGACATTATTGATGAACACTAATCTTTAAAGCAGATATACAATATTACTTTTACACTATGTATATAATAATATTATACCGACAAGTAGTTCCTATGATCTAACTAATTAGTATACCAATTATTCCTAATATCAATTGTCTTCTCTTTTATTGTTTTTAAATCAAATTTTTTTATCATCTATGTCAGGGTTCTCAACCTTTTTTCATTCACGCACCCCTTGACCACTCACTACTACTTTACGGACCCCCAAATGCCAATTTGTCATATATTTTTACATAAGATATTATACCTATTATAGTATTTATACTCTTATTATACACTTATACTAAATCGTATAAGTTACGAAAAACCTATTTACAACATTTACAATATTTCACTACTAGTTTCACAAGTACTTTCAATTAATTACAACAAATTTCAATTTTTCCGCCATTACGCTTTTTTTTCCGGGGACCCCCTAATACCTACTCGCGGACCCCCGGTTGAGAACCGCTGATCTATGTTAATTTAAATTAAATTTGTGTTGTTTATATCAGCAAGTAATATATAGAGTTCCTCACTGTACGTATAAAATTTAAAAGATTTATAAATACATACATCTTTTTATAAAATAGATCAAGTTAAAATTGTGATACAATTCTTCAAATTCACGATCATTTATAATTATTTTATAGTAGAAATTAAAAAAAAAAACATTCATAGCTACCTAACATTTGAAAATCTAATTCTTCAAGGATCCTTATATGTTATTATTTCTACAATAATACAATTGAGGGTAAATACATAAATATTTTTATAAGTGCCTGAAGTTTTAATTTTGAAAAATATTGTTTATTTCTCGTTAATTCAAAAATGAATTATATATTATTAATGAAATTGTGATCATTCCCAAGTAATCTTGTGTTTGTGTGTGTGTAGTCCATGGCCAAGTTTATCGCAAAAAAAACAAATAATATAATATAGTTAATAATAAAAAATATAACAATATTGTTTACGAAAGAAATACAAAAAATAAATAAATAATTATAGAATAATAAACAATATCTCATAACACCGTTACCGAATTATAAGCATAAAGCTAGTTTTGGGGGTTATATATATTGTTTGAGTTCAGTACAAAATTAGAAGTGAGATAAAGACGTAAACAATATAATTACCAGACTAATAAACATGGATAGATAATTAATTAAAGAATATAATAATGAATTCCACGGGCAAGATACTTTAAATTATTATCAATATAAACGTATAAGAAAATAAGAAAAAGGAAAGTCAAAATCTACGATAAACGAATATAACATAATTTTAAATTCAGATATCAGTGCGCTTACCGATTACAAATTTAATACAATTCCATAACGAACAGCTACAACATCATAGTTAATGGATTAATTTTGGGTGATAAAAAAACGATACTAAATATCGCTGCCTCATTTGTATGATTTCCACATTGTGAATAATGTGTAAGTAAAATGTTATGCTGAAAATTAAAAAAATAAGTTGTGCTAAGTTGTGTGTTGGTTTACAATTGATTGTCAAATATTCAATGAGCAATGATCTTTGAAAATGTTACGTAGATTAAATGGAATATTATGAGCAAACGGTAAAATTGTTGTAAGTTTATCAAATATAATCATTATACTAAAAATTAATAATTAGTTGTACATCCTTTGATTTCGGAGTTACCCATAAAAAAAAACGAATTCTAAATAGGGACTGCAATGTATGATTAAAATAATTGTACGTAGTACCACGATAGGTTATTTATAATCATAAATACTAATATTTAATGGCAGTAGTATATAAAATACAATGACGTAATGAAAATTAAAAAAAATTCTTGTGGTTTACAATTTTATATTGTATGCACTATGCAGTTTGAGATAGATAGATTGGTGGCCCTGAAAAGGGCCTTTTTATAGGGTGTACAGCAATGAATCAAATTATTTGGAACTGGTGTACTTGGTTACAAGCTTTTGTTCCTTCACTGACGGCTCTGCAATTCTCCGCCATCTATTGAACCAACCGTCAAAAAAGGACGCCAGAGTTCAGCAACTGCCTCTCCTGTTCTAGATGAAGAGTCCTTATCAGGTGAGTCATATTTTTCTGACAGATGATGATGTCGAAAAAACAGAGCAATGGTATATATTGATAACCCAAGGAGACACGTCAAATAGCCATTGGCCAAATTCCAATAAGTATAACAGAACAAAAAGGATCCACAGCGTTACGTGTTTGCTAAAAAAAAAATAGCTTCTCCATGAATAAATATCATTATAATGACGATTGAAAACAATATCGTTTATTCGTAGTTGCAAAGTTGACGATGTCATGTTATGTCATCATAATGCTTCAATTTATCCAATAATAAAATTGTTTTCCAGTTATCGACTAATAAAGTCCCTACTGACATTAGTCATCCAGTCATCCAAAATTATAAAAAAAAAAAAAAAAAAAAAAAAAAAAAAAAAAAAAAAAAAAAAAAATAAAAAATAGCAAATCCATCTCCAACTACAGCTACTAGCAAAGGCAATAGCCTGGAATAGTATATAGGCGAAAGCCGTGCTACCAAGTAAGTAAGTAAGTAAGTCATCCAGTGTTCATTCAGTGCAGACGTGATTCCAAAAGAAATCGGACTCCTCCAGTCACCGAATCAAAGAAACTCCGTGACAAGACTTTCTCGTCTCCACCTCTACGGGTTGCCGCCACACAACGGCTGCGTGATGAACAGCCATCGTCCGATCCATCAGACTCAGAATCGCTATCAGGCGTCTCTTATGTCTCAACAGACAACTCTCAACCAACGGGCCTTGACGTTTAAGGGCATAGACGACGTCCATGGCTGTAACGGTTTTCCTCTTGTCATGCTCGGTGTAGTTACGGCATCACGGATTACGTTTTCAAGACGCGGCGGGTCTCTTCGTAGATCAAACCTGAAATACGTTTCACTCCACCACGACGAGCTAACCGACGAAGGCGTGTCCGGTCATGTTGATTTTATGTAGTTTCTAGCTGAATGCTTAAAGAGCTGCTGCAATGAACGATGACTGATACCCGGTTAACAAACGTCAATGTATTTATGCGTTTCACGGAGCACGCACGGCCAATCGAAATGCTCCATTTGTTTTCTCCCACTCCCCGATTATCGAAAACGCGTCGACCAATGAGAACGGCAGATACGAATCCGTTTTGTATATAAAAACTGGTGAAATTCGATTCGACGGCTATCAGTGTTTTACACTTGTTCGTACATTAACATCACTTGTTATAACCTAAATCAACAATGGCCCGTACCAAGCAGACCGCACGTAAATCTACCGGAGGAAAGGCTCCCAGAAAGCAGCTGGCAACCAAAGCTGCCCGTAAGAGCGCACCCGCCACCGGAGGAGTGAAGAAACCCCATCGTTACCGTCCGGGAACCGTCGCTCTCCGTGAGATCCGTCGTTACCAGAAGAGTACCGAACTGTTGATCCGCAAATTGCCGTTCCAACGTCTGGTGCGTGAAATCGCCCAGGACTTCAAGACCGACTTGCGTTTCCAAAGTTCCGCCGTCATGGCATTGCAGGAAGCCAGCGAAGCCTATTTGGTCGGTTTGTTCGAAGACACCAACTTGTGCGCTATTCACGCCAAGCGCGTCACGATCATGCCCAAAGACATTCAACTGGCTCGTCGTATCCGCGGTGAACGTGCTTAATCATATTTGCGTATACACAGTAACACCACTTCTTAAAACGGCCCTTTTCAGGACCATTACTTATTATATAATATTTATAACTCGCCCATTCATCTTTTTAATATACATGTTATGCTTAACAATGAAACCCATAAATATTAGTAATGATTAAATAGGTCAACATTTTTGATTTTGAGTCGATTTGTATTTTTTTTATATTCATAATAGCTTAAATTATTTAATTTAATAATATTACATCTCATAATATTTATTGCACAATCCATGATGTACATAAATAAAAAAAAAAATTTTAAACATTTCATTCATAAATTATTATTTGCTATTTAAAATAATCGTCAAAATTAATTTAAATAATGAATTCTGATAAAAGTAATAATTAGTTTTAAACTAAATTACATACAACTATATATCAAAAAAAAAAATAATTAAATGCACGGAATACCTAGGTAGGTACAATATTACACTTTCACAGAACCACATGAAAATGGGTTTGAATAAAAAAAGTTTTAAATATTTACAGTATTGTTTTTATTTAAATACAAAATATATGTTATGAGATTAGGTGGTACTTTTGTTATTTTTATCGACTGTTATAAACAGGTATAACTATTTAAGGCATTTTTAAAAGTTTTACCCTATACCTATAGTGTAGAATTTGTAGAATTTATTATTTTTTTAATAATTTTTGTGTAAACCTAAACTTTCAACACATTATAATCGAATTACACAAATCATATTAATATACAATATTTTTTATATAATGTAAAAAATTATAAACTAGTTTACTCTTTTGAGTGTCAGTTTACACGTCATAAATTAAAAGCATAATTTTATGGGACACTTATAAATGTTGAAATAATAAATTTACATTAAACTAAAACATTTAATTATATTTAAATATTTTTATATGTTCATATTTAGAAAACCGTACTTACGCAGTCCGGTATGGTAACTCTGTCTCGTCATTCTACCCAATTGAAGCAGGAGTTCCCCAAGGTGACCTTTCTCCCGATTTATTTAATGTTTACACGGCTGATATTCCTAAAACCCCAAATACTGTTATAGCCACCTATGCTGACGACACTGCAATTCTCTCACCTGGTATTGATCCTGTAGAAACTGTACATTTTTTACAAACACATTTAGACTTAATAGACAAATGGTCATCCATCTGGAAAATCAAAATTAATCCTGACAAATCAATTTATGTTCCATTTACACTAAAAAAGTCCATACCCCTTCCCCTCTATTTTCAAGGAATACAAATCCCAATATCCTCAGAAGTAAAATACCTCGGTGTCCTAATTGACAATAGACTGACCTGGGGTCCTCATATCAAGTCAAAAAGAAAAATCCTCAATAGTCGACTCCACTTACTTCGCCCAATTCTGAAATCAAAATTACCCTTCCACACAAAAATAATCATCTACAAATCCTTATTACGGCCTATCTGGGCTTATGCTATCCAAATTTGGGGATGCGCTAAACCATCTCAAATACGTACCCTCCAAGCCTTCCAATGTATCACTCTCCGAATTATCTCTTCCGCACCTTGGTATGTATCAAATTCCACACTCCAAAATGACTTCAAAATAGAAACAGTAAATCAATTAGCCACAAAACACTATAAAAAATTTCACTCTAAATTACAATGTCACTTTAACCCTTTAATCGCTGAACTTGCTTCCAACTCACTTCCTAGTAACCCCCCACGCCGCCTAAAGAGAAATTGGTGTCGTGATCTATTGAATGATTGATGGTTCATTCCATTTAATTTAAATTTAATTTATATCAAGTCAATAATTAATAAATAATTAAGTTATTAGAATAATAGGGCCAGGGCCATTACATATTATATAATATTTATAACTCTCCCATCTTTTTAATATACAAGTTGTGTTTAACAATGAAAACCTATGTGATTCTTATGTATTTATTGTTTATATATAATAATAAAAAAAATAATCATTCTCACTGTTTGATCATGTGAAATATTTCATGGAAATTATAATATTTTTATTTTTAAAATATTAGGTACAGCTTGGCAAAATTAGTTGGAAAAAGCATTTCGGAATCAATTTGCCGCATAATGTCGAAAATGTTTGAAGTTTCTTTTCTTCCAAAATTATTCCTTTTTGGGTTTTAAAGGAAAATCAAAATTTTATGAATTGAGTTGTTACTTGTTATCAATTACTATTCGGTAATATTTCATAAATAAATAATTTAATATAATGGTTTTTAAAATTTACAAAACATTTAAAATTAAAAATAAAACCAGATGAATTTGATTATTCTAAACAGTACAACAGTCACTATAATATATTCTGATATCAAGTATCGGCTGCTATTGCCTACTGTGTCACCATAGCTTTCAGATGGCTAACCACCTTAATTTTTTATGATAAAGTTTCATCCCATATACACGTTCCAAACTGTACCCTCCCTCATAGTAAAAACCAACTAAAAAGTAAGTTCTAAACATGAAATATTAAAATATGATATGTTATGCGTTAGTATGAAAGAGTATTGTACTCTTATAGTCTTATGTATTTCTTATTCTTTTAATAATATAAGTTATATCATTTTAATTTGTATTTTTTTTTTTAGATGCTGTAAGAAAAGAAATTTAATTCAACTCCAGATCATGAAATATCAACTGTTGTAGCTAAGTTATTAGCACAAGCTACACTGCTGCAGGCACCAAATAGAATTTCAAAAAAAAAAGTAACTCATAGCTAACAATATAAATATTATATATACTTAATATTATATTCTGTTGGCCATTAAAATGATTTTATTATGGAAAGTTACCATAGTGCACAATATGTAAACAGCTGTTTAATACCTTAAATATTTAAATATAATAAATCTTAAATTAACAGAATCATAAATCTATAGTATATTTGATTATTTAATACAAATTATAAATGTGTTTTATGTATCAATTAGGACTTGAAGGATTATTCTAAAAAGCATATGTTTCACAGATATTGTTTGAAATTGAACAGTCTTCCATAGTTTCTAAGTTTTTATAAAAACAAGTAATACTATAAAGTATAAAAATAAGCATAAAGAAATATACTTGTTAAAATATTTAAAAAAGACATTGGTATAATAATGATATAAAAATGCTCTCACAATATGTAAAATTCACATTGCTACAATAGTTATAGAAATATTGTTGAAATATTCAAATCAAGTATTGGGACAACAATGTTTTGAAATGTTACTATGATATTTAAAATTAACATTGATGCAATATTTATAAGTATATTGATGAAATATTAAAAAAAAAATATTATTACCACATTTTCTTAGCTGCCATGGGTTATTGTGACAACATTCAAAACATATTTAAACAGTTTAAATAAAATCAATGAAACACATTGTAGAAATATAAATATTTCTTAGCAAATATATTGTTTAACATATTGTGAAAATATGAAATTGCTATCTGGGATGTATTTACCACTGTAGCAATTAAATGTGTTACACATATTTTTACAACATTCGCTAAAAACATAAAAATATTACTTCAATTTGTTTTTTTTATGTAATTAAGGTGTTAAAAATATTGTGACAACGATTTGTGGCAGAAAATTCTATATTGCAACAATAACTTTTTCAAATACTGCTTTATTTAGGTTTATCAATATTCTTAAAAAATTGCCTTTGAATATTTGTTAAATGTTTTTTTTTTATGTTGCATAGGTAGCTTTTTAGGTTACTCATGGGTTACTTTTTTACAAAAATGATTTTTGCTATATGATTTGTCATCTGATATATTATATTGGGTTAGAATCTAATCATCAAAATACATTTTACACACTAATAGTTATGGGTGTAATACTATACTTTACAACATATGCATACAATTATACAACTTTACTTATATTAATAGAAATATTTTATTATAGAAAGAGTTATATGTTTCAAAAACATGGACATAAAATTATATACTATTGTTAATACTGTTTACTAGTCTTTTACTAGTTAAATTTATTTATATAAATAATATATATAAATTACTTTACAATTAAAATAAAATTAAAACCTTATATAAGTTTATAATATACATAGCTTTATATTATATAATATTACTATGCATTCACTAATAATATATAAATGTATAAATTACTTTATAAATTAAACAAAAAAATATCTTTTAAAATAAAAAAACGCAGGATATATAATATTATAATATGCACACAAAAAATATCTTTATAATTAAAACAAAATAAAAACTTATTAATTTTTATAACTCTTAACTTGAGTTTAAAGCATTAAATGAAAAAAAAAATTAAAGTGCACAAGTGTTTTCTGTATTGGTACATTTCTTTTTTAAACGATTGCTTGCTTGTGCCATCGACTTGCTAATTGACAATACGATTTCTATATCTGGTACTTTTTCAAACTTTGAGCATAGATGAATTGCATCTATAGGAATTATACATAAAAATTTAAAATACATATTGTATAATTAATCGTAAGTATATGGGATTCTTACCAAAAATAATTTTACAAGAACTGAGAGATGACAATTTGTTTTTTCCTTTATGTCCAATATAAGAATAATACTTCAGCCACGTATCATCATACAATTTTTGCATCATACGGCGTACTGACTACTGAGTCTGATATAGATCTACCTACTAATCTGGATAATTCATTAACCTATTGATACAAAAGAATAATTAATATGCAATGTGAAAAATACTTCTTGGGCCAGTGTAATAGCATTTTCAAGTTCAGTTTAAACATTTTCAAGAGTTTGTACATTACTAATTGGAACATTTTCAATGTTCAATAAATTTTAATTGTTGTGGTTGTCTTGATTACTTAGTGAACCAGAGGTGTTCAAAACATTGACAGTATGTTCCATCATACTTTTTATTTCATTCACTGTATATAATAAATTTTTAATATCAAATTTGATATTTGTTAAAGATGTTTTTGTATAATCATAACATTCTGTGAAATTAATTTACAATATTAACGTCTAAAAAAAAAAATAGCATTTTATGTTATAAATTATAGCACAATAATAAAATAACAAAGTATGACTTACGTTTAAATTCATAAGTAAGATGAGACATTTTATTTAAACATAAATCAGTATCAGCAACTTGTAATGCATTTATTGAAAGTTTATCATTTACTTTAATATTTTCTTGCATAGAATCTAAAATATAAAATCACCATCGTAATAATATATCTAATAAATTGTATAATATTGTAAAATTATATAATACAAATTAAACGCATTTAAATAGGTATTACAAAAAAAATGTTATGGTGTAAACCTGAATCATACTATAATTTAAATAGATATCCATTAATATTTCTACATATTTTGATCTGGTGAAAAGTTAATTTTTCTAAAATTAATTACTATTTAAATATAAATAAAAACTACTTTACTTGTATTATTAGGAAACAAACATTTTTTGACATTATTTAATTGCCTGGACAAAGGAGATTTATTATATTCATTTTGTAATATTTTATTAATACATATAGGAGACATATTGGATTGAACTTTCCACTTTCCACTTGGACTATTTATAATATCAATGTTATCTATAATAATATTTTTCAGATTAGTGAAAAATAAAATACTAAATAATTAATTATATCCTCTTTGCTAATGGTAAATCATCTATTCCAACAACTATTTTAATGTTACCTTCAATCCTGACACGTTTTAAAGTATTTAAAGTAATTCCTTTTTTTGCTAAAGTGATAATAATTACCCGGATTAACAATCCTGATATTTTTTGTTTTTGATGAACTAGAACTTAATAATGTCCTACAATCATTTGGAATTTCTGCAAAACATTTGTGTTGTTTTAAAATTGATAAAAGATCATTCACTGTATTTTGTGAAACATTGCGTTTAATTGCCCAGTTTGCTAAATTTAATTTTAAGATTTCAGAATCATTCACAAAATTATTTGTGCTTGAGCTGGTTCCAACATTATTAATAATATCATAGGTAGATTCAACACATGAATTTACAGTGGGATTTTCAATGAAAACATTACTTTTTTGTTTGTGTTCTGGATAATTTTGAATGTCAAAAATATAGTTTTCATCTAAAACAATTGAATTTGTTAAAGTAGAAGATGGAATAGATGAACTTTTTAATACATTATTTGCATTAAGAACCGATTCTTTTAATGATTCAACCTCGGATTCAACTGAATTTAAAATAGTTGCTCGATTATTAAGAAACGCTAGTTCTTCTTGAATTTTTCGACGTTTTGAACGGTATCTTCGTATCATTTTACACTAAATAAATATTAATATTAAATATTTAATTTTTTTTCTAGTAATTTAAAGTATATTTTAAATGAAAATTAATTTCAAATTGTAAAAAAAAAAATGGTTTAATTAATATTTTTATTTTTATTTTTTTTAACAAATAAACTAGGTACATAGAATAAGACTACTCAAATGTTAATACTACTACCTATACAAATATTTTAAAAACTTAAATTTAATATCGAATTTTAGAACTTTTACTCAGTATTTACTATAGCTACATGACAGAATTTAAAATTTAAATCATCACTAACAAAAATATAAAACTATTGGTGCTTATAATATGGTATAATGCGGTAAACTAGTAGGTACATTTCATATTATAGGTATGACAATGGCACCTTGGTAATTAGTAATTACCATGGTAAATAACTACCTATATTTAAAATATGGTATAAATAATATTATAAGAAATTATATACCTAAGAAAAATTAAGTATTTAAAACATTACAATAATAAGTGATTGCATTTACCTATGTATTACAATAAAAAATTTAAATAAAATATGAAATTACTAGCAGTAAATTATTGCTCCCTTGTACAATTTACATGGCGATTTATCATTTTTAATTATCAATTATTATTTTAAAAATAACATTTGGCCAAATAGGATTTGTTATCAATCCGTATACAACTGGTTTTTTTGTCGATAAAGTCGGATTCGGCAAAATGGGACGATACCAAAACAAGAACTCAGCAAGAATAAAGCAATTATTCTATATACAACACTCCCTGTATAAGACTTCTAGTTCGCGTTGAAAGTGTTAAATTCAAATTAAATTATAAACAGGTATAAATATAATAATATAATAATATAATAATACAAACAAAATTATCACCAAGTAATAAAAATCTTTATCAATAAGGAAAAGGAATTATTTTAAATATTATCAAAATTATACAAAAACAATTATTAAATAATTTATATTCATTTATATTTTCAAATGTACAAAAATTAATGTTTGGCTTCTTATTTAAATTAGAGCCGATAAGAGATATGCATTGTAATCCAAAAATTGTTTTACTTTGCGATAAAATATTTACGTTGCAGTTATATCTAGTTATTGACAGTTTTCAAAAGATATTTATGTTAATATAATATTAAAATAAATCTTAGTATAGATTACCGGGAAAAGGCTGATTAGACACGTTTATGGCATAATTTTGAATTTTTATGAGAAGGTGTGTCAAACGAATTTCAAAATTAAGTTCAGATATTAACTGAATTTAAACATTAATCAAATTCTAAATTTTTAAATTTTAATTTTATTGTTGGCTTTACTTAAAAAAAATGTTTTTTGTATTTATGTATATAATTTATCAAACAAGAATTATAACATAGTTTAGTTTTTGGAAATTAATATAGTAAGTATAGTAAGTGCTATACCTTCGTTGTAGTTATACAGTTGTATACAGCTTTCCACATGAGGATTTTATTACATTATTATTAATTATAGGTGCACCAAAGATTTAAAAATTAATAATGAAAAATATTCATAATGATACATGAATATATAATAGTACTGTTGGCTATCGTCTTATCGAATTAACCTATTTACGTGATAAGCCATATTTTAAGAATCTACGATAATACGTATATTTGTGGGTACATAACGTTTCCGCAAACATAGCATTGATTACATCAGTATCGATTCCGTCAGTACAGGAAGTTTTAAAATTACCTTTCGATTCCGCGACATACCAATTTTTACCTGTAGTTATTTTAGTTATGTGGTTACCTTAATTTGCATTACCATATTAAAAATTAACATTTGACAAAATAATTTTTTAGATATTCTAATGGAATAATAAAATTGACTTTTTTATACATATGGCTGATAACTATAGATAAAAAAAATCAAATATATAAGTTAAAATTTGGAGAAATAATTTTTCATGTCTACGTAGTTTCGTACAAAATAAACATAATATTATAACCAAAATTTACAAATATGAACAATAATAATATATTATTTTAGTACTATATTATATTACTTTTTTAAACTTAAGAGGCCGTTCTGGTAATGAAATTCGACCGTAATAATGTTTTCTTACTACCCGTTTTCTTCAGCTCCTGTTAGTCACAGAAACATGATTTTTTCACAAAAAATAACTTGACAAGTTGTACTAGACAACTATTCGTTCTAGATTTTCGATTTTTTTCAAAACGATTATATTTATATTTAAAAATTTAAACAATTTGAAAAAAATCATAAAATAGACAAAAAAGATATACAAATAAATGAAAAATAATATTTTATAATATGTGTTATTATAGTCTAGACTCTAGACCCCATGGACCTCATGGACCCCCTCCCCGTAATCCACTACTCGTTGTTATAGTAGGTGTCAGATTCACTTTCAGTCTCAATTTATAGTTCGATTCGACTTTCTTGAAAATGTTGTTTATTATTCATGCAATATTATTATTTTTTAAACAGGTTAAATTTAATTCAGATCTTATTAATAATTCTAGAGTTAGTAAGTATGTCATCGTTTCCGTATTGTGTTATATTTTCCAGTTTGGACGGATGACCTTGAATATTTTCAATAAGGTGTTTAACTTTAAATTTCTCGAATGTTAATGGAATTTTATTATTATTATTGTATGCTAATTTTGCTGTTTCTACCTATTAGTTCATCCATATTTTTTGTAATTTTGCTTTTTTCTCTTTGTGTGCCTTAATACTATTATTTATTTGTCCATGTTCATAATCAATTGGTGTAGTATTGTTTGTTATTTTCCTGCTACTTTGTGAATTGGTTTTGTGAAGTGACGAGTTAGCTTTTCTTTTAAGCGACTCCTGGTTGTTCACGGGGATTATCATTTTATCGGATTAGTATTGTGTTTTATCCTGTACTAGCATAGCGTCTTGGCTCCGCCCAAGATTTTAATTAATAATAAGTAATAACTAATTATTTATTAACTTTATCGGATTAAATTTAAGCATAAAACCTTCTCTGTGATGTCCTCTTTAATTTAAAAAAACTGCACGACGATTGAATAAGTAGTTTCGGAGTATATCCCGAACATACAAACAAACGCTAACATTTTATATGTATATTAGTATAGATTAATTAAATAACTAATTCCATACTAACATTTTAGTATAAGCTAAACATTATATACCAAAGAACTCGTCTCTTCGAGTGGTTTTTGCTAACTAAACAGAGACGCTAGTATAATATATAACAATATTAGTATATAACAATATTAGTACCAATATATAAATTATAAACATTATATAAACCTATGTTAATAAAATTGTTGAAATAACATGGTACGGAAAGTATTTTATTTCTTGGAACAATTATTTATATCTACTCGCCAATAAAACACACAGAAAAGAAAAAGGTCAGGTTACAGGTAGCTGGAAACTCGCGGGCCGCGGCCGCCGTGCCGCACAATATGTTTAATAATATATTTAGGTATACAATTTATAGGTTTATTTTAATTAATAATAACTAAATATTTATTAACTTAATCGGACTAAATTTATGCCTAAAACGGCTAAAACCTTCTCTGTGATGTTCTCTTTAATTTAAAAATAACTGCACGACGATTAAATAAGTAGTTTCGGGGTTTATCCCGGACATACAAACAAACGCTATCATTTTAGTACAGATGTTGGAAGTTTGGAAAATTTAGAAAATTGGAATTGTGTCGTTATTATCATTTAAATTGTCTGATATGTTATTTTTCGGTAACTTCATTATTTATATATATCTTGTTTGTGTATTAGTTATTTGATTGATTCGATTAATTGTTTTTATCATTTAATTGTATTGTTCGATGAATTCATTTAGAGGCACCGTGAGGAGGTATAACCTAACCGTGAAGTATGGGTAGACTGATGACACACAAAATATATTAATTGGTCATCTGACATAAATATTCGATAATTCGTATTTTTATGAATGATTACTACGGAAATAGGTAGTTTTCAAAGTATTACAGTATTATGTTTTCTACGAAATCTGAAAATTTTATCAAATTCTACTTGATTTATTCCGGCTCATAGGTTGGTAATTAATCTAACCAATGTTATGTTTACCGAGTATAATGCTTGTAGTATTATTTCATTGGGAATCGTTAGACAGACATTAGACAGTATATTTTTACTTTTTTGACTTTAGTAATTAAAATGAAAAAAGTCTGAATACTTAAAACTTCAAGAATTTTTGTTAAATAGGAAAATTATTTAAAATATAACTTAGTTGTAATGAGGTGGATAATTAAGCCAGCTTTAACATAAAATATTAAATTATTAATGAGAAATCCGATATCACACCCAAGCGGTGTGAACAGTCCCAAAATGTCTTTTTTTTAACTTTTCTCTAAAACTATTATAACCAAAAAGTTGGTTGATAGTTCATTAAAAAGGGATTATCAAGTAGATACAAAATGTGAGATTAAAAATTTAAAAAAAAATTATTTAATTTTTCACAGTTAAAAAAATAGTTATTTTTTGCTAGATTTTCATTTAGCGTGGTAGATTACCGAAACTGGAGAACGGATTTTGTTATTTTAGGTCTTGTTAGATTCACATTGGCTAGGAGAAGTGTTGTGAAAATTTTCATAACTTTGTCTTCAATCGTTAACTTACTACAAAGCGATAAAGCTGAAAAACATTAAAAAAAACGCTCAATAAAATGTGTTTTAATTTTTTTTTTTTTGAAGCTTTGTAGTGAATTAGCTATAAAAGATAAAGTTCTGAAAATCTTCACTGTCCTTCTCCTAATCAATGTGAATCTAACAACACCCCAAAAAACAAAATCTGCTCTCTGGTTTCAGAGATCTATCTCACTAAATGAAAATAAAAATAAAATACATTAATATACATACATATTGCATAAAAAAATATATTTCTAAAAATTGAAAATCAAGAAAGTTTACATGCCGATCTCTGACTTGGCAAGCGTTTTTTTGTTTGGATTATGATGTACTCGTATTTTTATTTTTATTGAGTATCGTATAGTTTTATAATTGTTAATTAATTTATCGAACCAATTTTGATTTGCTATAAAAATACAAACTATATCTTTCGATATGCGTAATATCCAAATGTATTATATATTTTTATATCATTCAAGAACTTAATATATGTAATTTACGTACATATGTGTTACACAAAACAATACACATTACACCAATTATTAATTACCATTTACCATACGCTATTGATCATATAATAACTAACAACACTAATATTTTAATAAAATGTTAGTAAATTTAGTGATAATGCTTTAACTGGTGGTCGATACTGAATAATTATTGCAGCACTGTAGTAATCTTAGAACATTAAGTATAGGTTGAAACTTATAGAGAACTTTGTTTATTTTATACTTTTGACTCGGCCCCAAAAATACCAACTAGATACGATTGTTTACCGTAAATCATCCCAAAATTAAAAATCATAGAATTTTTGTTGTTTTAAAATATCTTTGTTTTGTTATTATTTCCAATTATCTATAAATAAAATATTTCCAAATATTGTTCGAAAAATGAATGTTTAACTTTAAAATATCCACCTGGTAAAGTTATATTTTTATCTCTGTCAACAAACATAAATCAAGACATTAATTTGATTGTAATAGTCCACAATCTATAAAAACCTGTGTATAATATTATTATATTATATCAATATGCAATATAATATATGATTCAAAACATCCATATTCCCTTGACGGCGCCTTGTATAGGCAATTCTTAGACTTGTAAGAATACTGCATAATATTATATTTTAATATTTTATAAAAATAACTTACATACTACTAGATTTCAGCAATATTATTAATGAAAAATATTAATTCAGATTCAGTGATTATGGATTTTTTTGTAAGATTACAATCGGTAGATCACAAGCATAATTTTTCATGGATCGTACACAGACTGCTAGTTTAATAACCTGATAGACTATTGACGTGAAGCAGAAACTGGAGTAAAATATCAAAGATGAATAAATAAATCGTATTATAATATTATAAAAAATATGATTTTAATTTATTCAACAGTATATAACCATAACTTAAACAAATATTTTATAGTTTATTCTTAACAATCAGACATAATATTCTCTGTACTTTATGTACTTAAAGCGTAGTATTTGTGTATTACTCTGATACATATGTTTTATACTGTTATGTACTATGGTGTATAATGATATTATAATAATAATCCTTTGAACTTTTGCATATCAGTGTATATTAGTGTGCGAAGAAGTCTCATTTCGTCGTTTACTTCGTGTATTGTTACCGGTTTTTTCGGTAAATTAAAGTATATTATATTAATAATAATATACCTAAGTATTTTATTTCAATATACGTTAAATTTTACTCGGTAAAACTAAGTGTCTTTTCTAATACTATTAACATATGAATCTTCTTATATTCTCCTGTTGGCCGTTTGGTATATTAATACATTACTGTTTCATCGTATCAGAAATAAACAACGTATATTTATATATATTATTTTTTATTGTTATTTTACGTTTGAATATCCAATTTTATTAAAAATGAAACTTCAAGTACTTTAAAAATAACTGTAGAATTATGCTCGGTTTTTTTTATAATTTATTTCAGTAATAAAAATTATTAAGGAATCTCGTATTCGATTTTTAAGCTTTTCTTAGAGAAATCTAAGATAATAATATTATATATAAACAAAATGTTGTATAGGTAGCTAGGTATTTTAAGTTTAAATTTTGATGAAATTATACCTATATATTTTTTTTTTTTTATTTATTTCATTTTTATTTACAATCTGTTACATAAAATGAACAATAAGTAAAATAGATAATTGAATAAGTGGCTTGAGGAAAGGACAGATTTAAGAAGCCTTCCAGTGAAGACACTTTGTCAGCTATTTATATACATTTCTATAAGTTAACAATAAAGTTATAAATAAAAATAAAGATTAGGTAATTAACTAAATTAATAGGTCCCGACACCACCGCCTTTTTAGTCTTTTCCTAGGATTGTCGGGTATGTTTGCCGATGCAAGTCCTTTGATTAGGGGATTATCATGGTTTTTAGCAGATAAGTTAAATCGTCTATAAAAAGTTCTAACTACATCACAGACGGGTGAGATGGCAAGATCGTTATGTAAGGTCTGGTTGGACACGTAGAAAGGTGCTTTAGTTATAGCTCGGAGCGTTTTGGATTGGGTACCTATATTTAAACAAAAAATAATGATTTTAGTTATTTTGTTAGGTTATTTACTTTACCAATTATTTTGAATCTCATATTTCTTTAAACAGCAATAATATTAATTAGGTAGGTATATAAAATAATTCTAAGTTCAAAATCTGCAGGACAACATTTTTATAATATATTATACATATGAATTAAAACGATAATCACTCAAGATGAATTTTGCACTGTTTTATATGATATAGCTATTCTGTCGATTTTATAATTTTTATCTACATTAATTTTTTATTGTTTTTAAGGTAAAATACAATACATATTATTATATATACCCAAATTAAAAAATAAATAGATATTTTTATTTTTTGTATTATTAAAAACATTTCAATGTCACACATCATTATATTGGTTTTTACTGCAGTATTATTAAAAATCATAATATTACTTATATCATTCTCAAATATAATATAATTTTATTAGCTATAGTTATTACATATTTTTTTTATTTTAAAAGACAATAAATAATTTAACTTTAACGATTTCGTTAATTCGTTTTTGTACATTACAAAATTACTTTTATGAACAAGTTTCTGTTTATTATAGATAAGTATACTCATATTTTTATATGATATAAATTAAACTAATTACATTGATTTTTATAAAAAACCATTAAAATATTCAATTCATTTCAGAAATTTATTTACAATTTTTTGGTGTGGAAGTACAATGTTTAACTATAAGAAATAATTTTATTTATCTTTTTAAAAAGTGAGTTCAGAGGCTTTACAATTAAATCTAATCTAATAGTGTTATTCCTATGTTTATACACAATTTTTAATAATATATTTGTTACTTGAATGTTATTTTTATATTGCAAATTCTAAATAATGTGAATATAAAATAATTCTACTTATACCTTATATCAACGTACAACAGTGATTAATGCTAATGACTTCAACCTGACTGGATCATGATTTACCATACTTCCAATATTTATATAACATATATATATTGAAATAAAATCAGTTAAAAATGTGTTCATTTTCCAACATTTATAATTTAACACTTTTAAAATAATGTTTTTCAATCAACAGGGCAATAGGATATGTTTTTTATCTGGTTAATTTTGATTGGCCCGAACAATTTATATTTTCAAAAATAAGTTGTAAATAAAAGGTTCGATACCACGGTTTACTTAACCAATTATTGAAACACTTATCAGGTAATTCATGTGTGACGAATCTATACACAGCATTATAATAGTATTAAAACCAAATAGGCGTGGGGCGTCTCTCATCATGACTACTTCAGCCAGCCGGTTTTAGCATTAGTCATGTAGAGTGTGGTATAGCATAAAGCTGCCTATACAGGTCCGATTATTGTGCGCTTCGCCCGAGGGCACACAATAATAAAATCTATAATATATGACTGTACCTATAGACACTCGTTATTATGTGATACACGTTTGCGGCGCTGTTGTTCAAAAAAAAAAAATAGACCTTGATCTATAGTTTTTATGATTTAAAATTATTAGTTGTGTTTAATAATTATTTATTTTCTTTGGTATTACGTTTTTTTTTTCACAGTGTGTCATCACAATCTGAGGTTAGTTTGAATTTTATGAACAAACATAACGAAAACATCAGTATAAATAACAAAATTAATAATTGTAGTTAAATTGTCATTTAACTAAAACAACTGCAGAGTTGTTTGTTAATTTCTTAAATAGTCAGTTTTTAAAACTTTATTAGACTAATACCAATAAGTTTTGTCAGTTTTTGTATTTTTTTTTCAAAATTTTAAACCCAATTATTAGTTTTAATATGTAAAAGTATTCATTATACGAGTAGGTATTCCTTTGGATTTGTTTAATATACATAATATTGATACTTTTTTCGGTATCAATTATGTAATTTACATTTATATCATATACCTACTAGTTATTATATTTTATAAGCAACTTTTGAATGAAGTATTTAGTATATTTTAAAAACGCAACACAATTGATAAAGGAAGTACAAAAACGCAAAAGGCTGTAAAATATCAAAAGAACGCATATATGCTTTATGGTGTGCAAGTATGGCAGTTAAAAACAAAAAATATTGATTGTTGGGAGAAGTAATAAAAATCCCCGTTGTTTTGAATCTGTAAAATGTTTACCATTTGATAATTACGCCAACACAAATGCTTGTATGATATCAATCATTTTTAATGATTTGTTAATCAAGTAGTATAAATAATAAAATCGTTTAAAGTATTTAAAACTACCCACCACACGTGTTTACTGGTTAATGTAACTTTAAAACACATTAAAATCGTATTTTTACCAACAAATACAACATCGTTAATATAACCATGTGACTAAAGAATAATAAAAACCTTAAAATCATATTATCGTAAAGAAATGTAAACACGAATAATAGAGAATAATAAAAATACAAATGATAAACATTAACGTTGTCTGTCAATGAATTAACAAATAAAACCCAAACTCTTGAATGAATTATATCTTATAATAATGGCTTGGGACCAAGTGACAGACTCAATAATAAATTGCTTTAAACGTGGAAGTTTTGCAGAAAGTGTATATGAGGAGGAAGAAGAATATGGAGAAATAGCCTTAAATTTTTAAATCTACGAGTAGTGTCATCAATTGGTTTATATCAGTTTTGTCGTATACCAAACATTAAGTACCTTACATTAAGCGGCGACCACTGTACTAATTATTAAAAGTACCTTATTATTACAACACTGCTGACTATTGTACGCTATTCATTATAATGGTTAGGTAACAATTAAAACCTTACAAATTTAATATTTTTTGTGCGGCAACAACGGAAATGTCTATAGTAAACGTAAAAATACTAAACGCGTGGGCGTGGACCTTGCTAACCGTAGCTGTGTAGCAGCTTTGGTTGTTACCTACACGCCACAATATAATACGCAACAGACACGTCAGAGTATCAGACATATCAACATACTATACCGTCTATATCGTGCATGACGACCATCCTCTCACGGCGCACGCAACATGCTATGAGCAATTACAATAGGTACGATATGTATGTGTATATAATATATATACATATAGTTAGCAGTATTACTTGATTGTTTTGCTTTACTATTTAATTAACTCCCAACGTTAGCGAGTATATAAGTGACTTTAACTTTGTATCTATGTGTGCCTATTCACATGTATATACCTAGTTGTATTATACTGTACAAAGATTTAAATAAAATAATAATAAAAAGAGGTAATGAGAAAAAAATTGATTAATTCATGTATAATATTATTTATATTAAAATGTATATCTAACAAGTATAATCATTTATAAAATGTCAAAACATCAATAACTTTAAGATAATTCGTTTATTTTAAAACAAAAAAACAAATATATACCTACGTAAATAATACATTTCTAAATATCATACATAGGAATAAAATAATATGATGTAAGAATAAGTCTTAAAAAAAATGTATTATACACGTTTAAAGAACTAAACTAATTTTTACAAGAAAAAAAAATATATATCTAATATAATTCTCTTATTGTAATAAAATCTAACGAACATTTAACTATATAGTATATATTAAGCTTATTTTTTTGTAAGACTTAGTCAGTTATTACTTATTATAAATGAGTTATAACTTTTTTTGGACTTTCTACAGTGGTAGTTTTTTCAATTGGTTTTTCTTTTCTTGTAGACGAATTTTTCTTTTTACTAAAAACAATTAAATAAGGTTTGTTAGAACGTTAAGTTATTAAATTCAAGATTATCATACATATAAATTGAGTGATAATTTTATAAATTAAATAACAAAAATGAAATAAAATAAAAAGTTTTACTATTGACCATACAAAGTCAATCAATTATAATTTAATTTAAATGTAATAAAAGTATATGGATAAGTAATAAAAAACCCGGTTTCATGAAGGTGGATTAAGTTTTTCTTTTGGTACTATTGTTCAACAATATAATAATTTATAAATATATAATACTAATGTACTTTAAATAATTGCAATAAAATTTCCTAGCACGTCAAAAATAAAATCCATAATAAAATAAATAAAATAAAATAAAATAAATTTCATAAACAGAATTATCTGACGTAAATAAGTAGATATTTAATCTATTAACTAAATAGATATTATAATGTTATAACAACTAATAATTATGTTGTGATAGCTCGCATTATAACTATAACACAACTATGAAGAACATTTCACATTGTTCGGTACATCTAATGAAATATATAGGGTGATTCTTTTATCAAACAACACTCATTATTTCAAAAAGTATTAATGTTTTTGAAAATATTTTTTGTACATAGTTTCAAATTGTTAAAAAAAACAACGGTTTTATTAAAAAATTATATTTTTAAATATTTTTTATCCTTATAATTTTTTAAGTTTTTTACTTTTTGAATGACAACATAGATTTTTAATTTCATATTCCAAAGCAGAATAATTTTTTGAGTATTTTGATACATAAAAATCGAATTTAGGGCGAGTAGTTTATGAGTTATACGTATTTAAAGTGTAGTTGCGCGGAGTGGAGTGGTACGGGGTTACCCCGCAAAATGTTTGTCCACTACTCCGCTTGTCAAACTTTAAATAAGTATAACTCATAAACTACTCGCCCTAAATTCGATTTTTATGTATCAAAATACTCAAAAAATTATTCTGCTTTGGAATATGAAATTAAAAATCTATGTTGTCATTCAAAAAAGTAAAAAAATTAAAAAATTATAAGAATAAAAAATATTTAAAAATATAATTTTTAATAAAAACGTAGTTTTTTTAACAATTTGAAACTATGTACAAAAAATATTTTCAAAAACATTAATACTTTTTGAAATAATGAGTGTTGTTTGATAAAAGAATTATTCTGTATATTACCAAGGGAGTTACTTGAAAAATAACATCAGTTGCCCAACTTAAAGGATAAATGTTTTATTTTTATCAAACCTAAATAGTAATTGTACACACATGAAAACAATAAATAATAACTTACTTTCCCCAAAATATTCTTTTAATCAAATTTCCAAATGGTGCTTCGACGAACAAATATAATGCTAGGCCCATCAAATATGTTTTAAATGTATCGTATATCCAAGCATCCAACTGAAAACAGACGAATGAAAAATTGAAAATTTCGCTTCTTATTTTATATGTATTTTTTTTTTGTATTCCAACATATCTTCTATCTTACCAATGATTTTATTGATAGAACAGTAGGTAATCTTTGTGAACTCTGAGACATCAACATAACGATTAGGTTCACTAAGAAAACGCAGTATGAGAGCCTTCCCAAAGGTGCCATAAATCTGTTATCAAATATTTTTGATATAAGACCTGTAAATAGTAAAAAAAATAAGTTCATGTTATGAAATTTAAATATTCTACGTTTGTGGTAACTTATAATATTAAAATCTGATTTCTAAATAATTCCACAGTATTGCTACAATAATGTAATGATTAATACCCTAAAATCACAAATCGTTAATACTATTATTGTCGAAACGTGGATACGAAATTTGATTCGGGCGTATAAATTTGTCTTTAATTCTTTATCATCGCCTATTATCTTTAAACAATTTGGTTTCATTAAATATTCAATCAAAACACCGAAAACTTTGCGATTACATTTAATTTTTTTTATCATAATAATATATAGTATTTTAATGGGTCTATAATGATAAATACATTAATCAACAATATTCCATGTGACTAAAATTAATATTACCGTATCCGCTTGTGTAATAGCAACCAGCGATCCACATACATAATACCGTCCATGTACAATGACTGAAAGTAGCATATAAGGCTTGTTCTAATGGATAATAAGGTCTTTGGCTCTTATAAAATATAGCCCCGTAAAACTGAACCCACAAACAGGCTACGGTTACGATGACCGTACCAATGTAAACAGTAATCTAAAAAAAAAATATTCTTATCCATTTAATTTAAATTCATAAATGAATAATGTGTTAGTAGATCTTTACCAGAGAAGGTTTTATTTTTTTCTCTTTCAATTTACTGATAATAAAACTCATTGCCATCCCGGTAATGTATGGCGTCGATCGCATGTAACTTGCTCTATAAGGTCCATTAAACATTATAGACTGTCTAGGATTTTCTAAAAACCTGAAATCAGTTATGTATTTTTTAAATTGAAACGGTTTTTGAGTATTAAAACTAACTGGTCTTATATTATACATAATGTATTATACCTAACACATAGGTTCTACTTATAAAATAACTTAAGAATTGTTCCGATTTTTTATAGATAGTTATTATCATCAGTGACTTTTACTTACGGAATATGGACTTTAAGTATTCCTTCACTTTTCGTCAAAATCGTGACTATAAATGGCACACATATTGAAACAATAAGAAGAATAGTAAGGAATCCAATTCCGTATTTATTGTTCTTTGTGTAAATATAAACTATAATAACTCCAATTATGAAAAACTGAACGTCACACGATATGTACCAACTCACTATAAGGCACTGTTTAATATTAATCATAGTATTAGTTATTAGATACATTTAAATACTTGATATTTTGATATAATATAACTTAAATACAATCATTTTTTTTTTTAACTAAACCAAATATAATATTTTCTATAAATATGTCTATATATATTATATATATATCATTTTAATTAATAAATCTTACTCCGTATTTTGCATCTATAAAATTACTGATAAAAAGCAAATTAGTCCACCAATATTTTTTACAAATCTCAGCCTCGTTCCATGTTTTATTAGGCCACAATGGACCATCACCTAGATGAGGTAAAATATTAGCTGTGATCGCCATCGTCGCACAATAAGCCGGTAACATTCTAAAATTATTAATTAAAATAGTGTTTATCATTAATAACAGATCTTTTCTTTATGCTATTAATTAATGATTGAGTATTTTCACATTAAATTATATTTGATTTAAAAGTATATGACAAAACTATTTTACCTTAATATTCGGTAGACTACCGGTGACACGAGCTTTATCCATACTGATCCAGATTTTTGGAATATCGGAGAGACTGTCAAGTACATGATAAAACCAGTAATGAAGAAAAATGGATCTACTAGATTCATACTAGTCAATAAAATATCCGGTCCATATTGATATATCTATGATTATAATAAGAAAAATTTAATTTACGGTATAAAATTGTTCTAATATTTATTTGTACAGAGTTTAAGAAATAGTAATATATAATATATAGCTAAAAAAATAAGCAAATAAAATAATTACTCTAGCTAGTAAAATTAACTCAATATAATAGAAATAACGGGAATCTGTTTAAAAAAATTGCTTTACATTTTCGTAATTATAATTAAAATACTAACTTTATAATATTTTTATAATCTATTGTAATATATTTATAATTTTTATTTGAAAATGTAAAAGATATTATTAAAAAAATTTATTGGTCTAAAAAATACTAGTCTATATTTTTAAGCAACACGTATCCATGAATATATATTTTCTAGAAAGCTAAAATAAATTCATCTATAGAGTACAATATAAATATACCTTAATATTTTATTATAATATAGGCATCTTTTTTTGTCCTCAATAATATTACATAGGTACATTACAGTTTTCTTTCAAAAAAAAAAAATAATAATTATTGAGGCATATGATTAAAAAAAATTATTTGAAAAAGAATAAGACAATTTAATTTAAAAATGTAAATCTTTTAAATAACATATATGCGTTAAATACGTATAGGAAAGGAACATATATTATAATAACTATAGAGAGTGCTAGAAGATGAACAGCGGTCATTTAAAATAATGAATACGTAAGAAATATTTAATGAAATTATTATACGTTTAAGAAAATATGCACTATGTAGAATGTAGATGAGTATACACATTTACGTTTCCTATAAACCCAATGTGGCTTATTTATTATTGTTTATCGAAAAATATTCGACAAAGTAGTAATTTATTGATTCTAAAAGGTGTCATTGGAATATTTATAGTTAATTAATATAGATAAGACTCATACTCGATACTTTATCGATAGAAGAAATCGACCGAAGATTTGTAATGCATGATATGAAAAGCATATTGCGGAATGAAGAAAAAGTGAAATACATTTTATAACTAAACAACTATACAAGTAAAGATTACACAATTCATATAATTTTTGAAAAATATTTTCTTAACTCACATTTTCGAGAAATTTAGAATTATTTATTGGATTTCCTGCTAAATACATAAACCTGTGACCGAATAAAATGAATATCATGGTTAACACTTTTAAACCATTTAGTATATTTAATTCGTTGGTTTTATCATATTTTAACAATTCTTTGCCAGACTTGATAAATGAAAATGTAATGTAGAATGTGTCATCTGTAAAACAAGAACATATATTATACATAATATTAAAGAATGTGATAATATTTTACACAATTTAAAAAAATTATCGATTATCAATTTGATCACTATCGTAATTTCGATCTTTTATATTAAAACGCTCTTAACTTATATTTTAGTTATTTCAGATATTTATTTCGTAGAAATATCGTAATAATGAATTTAAAATGCATTGAATATATACGTGAATAACCTTATACATAAATTTTTTCAGTAATTTAGAATTAAACAATTATTAAACTCAGTTTTTTGTAAAGAAATGAAGTATCTATTAACAACTAATAAAATACTAAATCATTGTAATACCTATAAAATAACTATAATTACTATGGATATTCTGCATAACTAATAATATAACACACGTGTAAGTATTCAAACATTTGATATAATAACAATTGTTAATGTTACTCACCGGGTAATGGTTTTTTTTGTTTTCGCGATAGTTGTATGAAATGAAATACGGTCGCACTACAGCAGATCAAACCTAGTACTACAAAAAATGTGCTAAAACAAAAAATAAACAACAACATTATTTTTAAATCATTGTGAATTGTGATAGTACACATTTTTTTTGATACGTATATTATTATACCGAATTTAATCACAATATTTTCGTTAAAACGCAATACAATTATGAAACCTTCAGACGTTCAAACCTTATCAAATTATTTATTAATAATTATATTATTATAATATTTGATTCCCAGATTGGCAGACAACAAAATTAATATCATTTAAACTAGGGAGTTACTCTACTCTCGTATAGTAGTTGTCGAGTGTGCCTCGTCATTGAATAAGTTACTGCTGTAATAAATGTATATTTAAATTTAATAATAATTAATTTTATACCATAAAAACGATTCTGAGTAAACAGAGCCATATACTCAGATGGTCTGTCAAGTTATATGTCTAAAAAATGATTGAACATTTTGACTAGTTTAATACCCTTAAAATAGTGATGTAAGATTACATTAAACTTTTTTTTTGAAATTCTTATAAGCCAAACTTATGATAAATATAGTATTATAATTTAACCTTTATCTCACAAAAAAAAATTGTATTATAAATAAGTGTCATAAGTTAAATAAAAACTAAAAAGTCAAGTAAATGTTGAAAAAATAAATAACTATATAAATAAATTAAATAACTCAAAAAGAGCCAAAATATTTTTTTAATTTTATAATGGCTAGAAAATTTTTATATAAATATTTAGTAGAATTTAGAATTTAAAAAATTTAGCATTTTTTTGATTTACAACAAAAACAGAAAAATACATTCATCACTCCGCTTAGAATCTAATACATTTTTATTTTTGATTATAAACAAATATAAACCATAAATACGGGTTTTAAAGAAATCTTATCATACATTCTAAAGGATAAAATTTCAATATACTAAACCGGTTGTAATGCGGGTAATAATATTATTATATAGTATCATTGTCAATGTTTTTGTTATGAATGTCATGGTCACCATTTGCAGTTACAAATTTTTATTTATTAGCTTGTTTACTCTTTGTTAACTATCGTTGACTTAGTTTTGAAACAACTAATGTCTAATATTTTCATTAAATAGTTTTATCAGTTATCGCAAAACGGTACTAAAATGTATTATTTATTAATTCCGATGGACGATGGTCAAATATATGCTTACCGGATACGATTGAGTAAATATTTATTTTTCACAGAACGTCATCACATGACAATATTATCTATTTTAATATATTATGATGTAGTTGTATTGAAAATTATGTTTCTTTAAAGTTAACGTGGGCTATCCTTATCCAGATTAATTGTGTTCTTTGTATTATTCTGAAGAAATAATTATTTATTTGTTATTATAATTCACAGGGGAGGCTTAAATTATATATTTATTTTATACTTAACATTTATCTATTATACGGAAATCGAAATGTTCCGTATTGGACATTGGTATTTCTATTGTTGTAACGAAAACATTGCTTTTGTAGAATTTTTAATCTGAATTACCTTGTTACATAATACGCCGTGCTGTGAGGATACATGTCTCCACTGACAGTACACATTATTGGGTCCACTTGAACGATAGCTTTGAACTTCTCTGGTAAAAACACTTTGTCCAATTCAGTTTGTAATGACGTCTGTAGATCAGACGCCGAACAAGAATCCGGTATGCATATCCCTAAATTCAAACTGTTTCGTTTGATTTGATCTGGAGTATCGACCCACTGAAAAAAATTACCAAGTCCTGTCTAAACGTTTCTTCATCAAAATAATATAATGTCCCCAATTGTTCGCCCTCGTGTTCAAGTTTTTTTTTTTTAATTTTGATTTTAGATCAAACAACGATTTAATATGATGAATACCAATCAACATTTTATATGAAACAACATTATATTAAATATTCCCACAGTATATAAACAATAAACTATCATAATTGTTCGTAATATTTATCTTTAGATATACTTATCATATAATATGTACTTCTAAAATTGCAATCAAGCATAAAACGTACCCCAAGTATTGTTTTCCATGCGTGATTGTTAAACCTATTATTAATGTTTTCTGTTCCGCTGTCGAAACTGTAATTTTTCCCCTTTGCTGGAATTAAATGTATTTCAGTCAAACAATACTGTCCTCTAACTGGATAATGCACGTTGACGCATTCGTCATAGATTCCAAAATGATATTTGTTGCCAGATAGTACACCAACTGGATACCTACTCCAAGACTCTCCCACTGAAAAGTAATATATTTTAATTCATTTAGTAGTTCGTACATTTATAAATTATAATACATCTATATTATAAACACTATTCTCAAATTATACCATGCTATTATAAGTAAATTGTCTTAAATTTATATTTGTGAATTACATAAAAACATTGAGTAATGATTACTGATTTGTGATTATACTAGATTCGAATAATTGTGATCAAGATGGTTACAATAAATGCTTTAATACATAATGTGACTAAAAATATTTCACATGACTGTATTAATTCATATACGTGTCCTCGCCCGCACCAAACATATTCATTGAAATTAAAAAAAAAAAATTGGAAAATATTTAACATATTATGTCGACAAATATCACCCCTCAATTTTTGATTTCATGCTTTAACTAAAAGTAGGCAAATTAAAAAGCTAGCTTGCAAATAGCTAATTATGTTTATTACATGTTAATCATAGGTCAAAACAATCTTTAAAAATATCTAAATATTTTTTAGGGGTTGGTTCTAAATACATGGTTGACTATATAGCGGGCAGTGTACGAATAAAACAACTTGATTAATCTATATATTTATTCAATATTCTATACTAAATTTTATGAAATTATGAAGCTTGCTAAATACTAAAAAAATTATGTAAATATGTAAATATTGTATGTATATTAATAGTGTAAATTGAAACTAGCCTATTTTAATACATCACGCATATGATTACATTAACCACGGTCCACGAGGCCAATAAGTGGTGACTTCTGTATTATATTGTATTAATTATTAAGTATATATTGTATTATTAATATAAATTTAAAACTGCAAATGACCTACCTGTACTGAGTGTGCTGTTACAAATTAAAATAGCCGATGGGAACTTAAGTTTATTACATTTACGTTTTGGGAAACTGTAGCGTAGTAATCTATATTATATTATATTATATTAAAATGTATAAGTCCAAAAGAAAATTCCTACAATTCTAATTCTTAATTATAACAAAAACTGAGAAAAAGCTCAATAGTATCACCTTAATATGCAAATAAATCTGAAAAAATCTCATTACCAAAAAATTCTTTTAATAATAGCCAAAAAAAATAGGTATTAAAAACTTAAAAGCTGTATAAGGTTCGAATTTACATCGAATGTATTAAATTTGAATTCATTAATCAATATAATAAATCAATAAATTATTTTGTATACAAAAAACGATTCTGAGAAGAAGTCGTGTATTAATATCTATTTCTTGATATTTTAAATATTTAAATATTTTTTTTATATATGTAATTAGTGGTGTTCCCATGAATTTTTTGAGAGTATACTTTATCATCAAATACGCATGTGTTATGAGTATACGCAGTTACGCAGTTACCCATAATATTGAAAAAAAATCTTGAGAGTATACGGCGTATATGTAGTATACCCTATGGGAACACCCTTGTATATATTTAATACTTCAGTAATTTTTTTTCTGTTAGTATTATCATTAAATAAATGTCACATAGCTAAAAAAGTACCGGTTATGTGCAATTTTTTCACGAAACATAAGAAACTGTTTAAAAATAGTTATGTTTGAAAATAACTAGTTATTACAACCATCATTAAATAAATAGTATCGTACTCGTAATTGATGGTATTTCAAATATTTTTACGGTTTCAACGGTATCAACGATAATACGGTATTTTCAGTAACTATATGGTAATAATTTATTGTATTATTTTAAAGTAATTTTTTTTAGGTTTTTTAATTCAATATAATCGTATCCCTAATAATAAATTACTTAAGTACGGTATACCTACCGGCTACTGGTATTCTTAAATACTAAAAATATTTGATGCAGGAATTGTATTTACCAATATACCAAAAATATCGCGATGTTTATGGATAACTGTTATGCAATTATATCTATAATACTGTATTGCAAGGTTGCGTGAACAATTGATTACTTTAATGGTACAATAAACTTATGAATGAACCAATCATGAGCCACTAAATTATATTAAAAGAACCATTAGCTCACTATTAATTCATTAAATAATATGTATTCATTGTCAACGCAACTTTAAATATGTATGTTAAATAACAACAGTACATTTTATATTTTTATGAATTTACTTTAATACTGTTAAGTTATTTTATACATTTAAATAAAAAATCCATATTCTTTTATCTGATATTGCACCGGTTAGAATGCCAATTCTCAAGTAGAAACGTTAGGAGTAACAACCATGTTGCAGACGGACTTAACTGGTTCTTGCACCAGGAAAAAAAAAACTAATGTACGTATACAAATGTACAAAGTATGTCCGAAGATATTACGTTATGGACTTATGGCGCATATATATCACTAACATCAATACACTTAATTATTTGTTTTTCATTAGGTATATTCATTTAACATATCTGGTTATTGCATAGGTTGGTAGAAAACAATTTTATTTGAAAAAATCGGTCCTAACTTATAAATTTATAAGAAGTTTTAAAATGTGAAAATGTATATTCAATAATCTGAAATTTATATTACAGGTATAATACTTAGGTAACAACTTACGAAGAAACTTGTAGCATATTTTCATGATTTCTGGTCGAAGAAAAATGTTGTCGCCCTTCTCAATTTAAAATCATGGCTAAAGTCTTACCTACAATCGGAAAATATCTATATTTTTATATGCACTCCAATATTGCATTAGTTAGTGTGAATTTTTATGAAAGAACACAGAAACAATTAAAAACACCTTGAAAAGTACTTATTTTTCGAACCATATTTAATACATAATATTATTATATTTATATTATCTTCCAAATGATGTCCATGGAATAATAAGCTTAATTATAATTTGCGCAATTATTGTTTTCATTTTAAGATAGGTACCATGTACATACTATTTGAATAATGAGTCACGATAGTTATTCACACATTATAGGTACTGCTTTTGTTTTTATAATTCATCCACCATCGGCGGAAGCTAAATAGGTAAACAAAATATATTATAATATTATAATATTTCATATTCAAGACAAAAATAAATAATTCATCTTTGTTTAATTTCACAACCATAAACATTTTATTTAATTATACCGAGTTATAAATATTTTAAAATTTATAACATTTTGCACTCATATAAATTCAATACAACTTACTTAACATCTTATTTATATTTGTTTTTCCGCAAATTGTGTAAGGTTTTTTTTTTATTAAATTATGTTTTTAACATATTATACCTTCATGTGGCGTGCATGAAAAAAAAACATATTAAGTTTAATTATGTGCCTACACGGTTTTTAGAATATTTCCAGATTATTCAACACATAATAGATACGACATAGGAACTTATTATTACCTAGTTAATTTCTATAGGTAGCATGTTATTCAAATCATAATAATAGTGAGAATATTACTAATTATGAAACATAAGAATTATTACTACAGAGTTCAAGCCAAAGCGTTTTGAAATCATTATTTTTCTTTATCTGGATCATATTATTAAGGTGGAAAGACTATATACGTTATCGGGCCGTGATCATAATATCTGATACGAGTATAACCTAATATAAACTATTACGTTTTTAACAATATTATATATTAACAGATGTTGTGTAAAAGTTTCCGTATAATTTTCGTGATACAATAATATTTTTTAAATGTAGGTAATAATAATTTATTTGTTTAGTATAAATGTTTATTATAACAAGATTAGTATTCTATTTTTATAAACTATTATGTTTTATAAAATTTCAAAAGTCTTGACTTTTAATTTATTTTAATGCGTTTAAATTAAAATTAACTACCAGTATAAGAGAACAAGGCTAGTTTACGACGATATGGCTGGTCAATCAAGTACACTTATAAAAATAATTTTACTGCTTAAAGATAATTCAAATTTAAAAAAAGAACACCTAATGTTAGTCTGACCATTGTTTACAAATGCAGTATTGTACGTAGTAGATATTATTGTGCATCGATTTTTGCGTTGTGTACATTTGCCATGCCCACTTTATGGACCGGTTTGAATCTGAATTGATTAACCGCCAACCGGTATAATAATGTACTCGTGGTTAAGTAGTAGAATTATCGGAATTTCCTGCACAAAAAAGTAGCTTTTCATAAGTATTACTCATACAACATGTATAGAACATTTTTCTTGGTTTTGAATTCCAAACAAAACAATTAATTCTGGATATGGTATGTTTTTATGCCTTTTTATACACATCTTTTTTTTTGCACTTTATTATCTGGTGGTGGTAAAAACCTCAACACCTAAACACGATTTATACACTATCCCTGCAATTCTAAAACTGGACCGAAATTTCAATACGAAATAATAGTTTCTTACGATTTTTGTTTCTGTAATAAAATTATGATGCATCAAAATTAATCAAAACATTGAAGAATGAAAAAACTGGAAAATAGTCAATTATAAATTTCAATAAATTCTGGATCAACTGTATTTTTTTAATTTTATTTATGTATTTTCATCGTTGTTTGTATAACTGTACCTGTGTTAAATAAATTTTAATAAAATTTAAAACTTATATTTAAAAATTATTTTAAATGAGCTAAGTTTGTCACCCCACTTCCCAGTGAAGAAGTTAGAAAAAACTAAGAAATTTATTGTTGGAAACTCTAACGTAATATACTACGATATCGACGATTTGTGTACAAAGTACATACATGAATTTAATACATAAAATCAACATGGGTATATAATATACATATTATGTAATATCGTACTTAAGAACATAAATATAATAACTAATAAGTAATAACTATAATAATATATCATTATCTTAATATAATCTTTTCTATGCCCCTATGCATAATGATTAATGTAAATCACAAATGTAATATAATTACAGTATAGTTTCGTACATCACAGTCTAATCGTAGTGAATATATTATAGAAATAACTAAAACTATAATTATTATTTATTACCCATCGTTTCAATTTTCTTTTTAAACGAAATAAACTGTTATGTTATAAAATTCTAGACTTTTGAGATATAGAAACACCATATATAGGTACATTATACATAGCAGTATAATGTATGATATAAAAATACAGATAATTTAAATAAAAAAGTTATTTTTGAGATCTGGAATTTTTCTGGGTTATAAGAATTTTTCTATGTTAAAGTATATTAATGAATATACATATTAAATATTTTTATTTATTTATATTTATGAGCCTGGATAGCTCGCAAAAGCTAAAAAAATAGTACATTAAACAATTTATTTTTATTTTTTAGACACTCACGTAGTTTTATGAACAAACTATTAAAAATTAAATAATTTAAAATTGCATTGATTAGTTTAAAATATTGGATACCTATATCGGTGGCGCATCCAGTGGTAGGAGTTTAACCCCACTCCAGAAACGTGAGATTTTTTTTCTACAAATTCTACATTTTTATGATATATATGTAATTGCTTAATTTGTGTAGAAATTCAGGTTAGAATAATTTTTTTAATTCTTACCTCCCTCCAAAATTGAATATTCATGCATCATTAAATTCCACAACAAAGGTTTCAAGTATTAAGTTTTATTTAATGTGGTAAAAAATATTTTAATTAATTTACAATAAACTTTAATATATATATATATACATTAGAACCTTCAGTAGAAATCAAATTTTAATTGTGAACAGAACATCTTTCCTACATTCAAAAATAATACATTTTTACACTTAAATTAATAAGCTATGATGTGATTTTTGTTCAAGATTCTGAGTGAAGGGTTGAATGTTTCAATTTTACAATGATGTGTATTTTTGTTTGTTATTAGCTTTAAGGCAAAAACAATATTTGATTTTAAACATTAAGGGTAGTTTAAATAAGTAATTAAATATAGATAATACTCTAGGGTAGTAGTTGGTAATTTTTTTGGACTTTTGGGCTACATTCATGAATTAAAAATAGTTCTCGAGCAGGACAAAAATAATAATTTTGTATTCTTAAATTATTTAGTATGAAAAAAAAATACACTTTAAAATAATAAAATATATAAAAAAATATTCCGTCCTTCTAAAATTTAAAGCGGGCCATTTACAATAGTGGTGTTGGTCGCCGGTTGCCGACTACTGGGTTCAACAAAATCCTGATACCTACTTTTAAAAAATACCGGAAAAAAATGAAAAAAAAATGGAAATATTCACGGAAAACAAGTTTTTGGCAAAAACAATTTTTTTGTTTTTGAATTACAAAAACCTTGAAAATTTAATATTCAAGGTTGTGTACTGTTCGTATATCAATTAAAAAATATTGAACATACATTTTTACTATACTTTTTCTATGAATAGATAAAGTTAGAACTTTGATAAAATTCATCAACATTACGAAAATTTTCAATTATTTAGTGGTTAAGAATTTAATTTTTTTTAATATTCATAGTGACCTAAGATTTGAAAATTTAATACTACAAGGCGCCTTATAGTTGTTATTTCTAAAATATAAAAAATTGAGGGCAAATTCACAAATATTTTTTTAGGAGTGTCTGAGGTTTATATTTTACTGTCATTTAATAATACTATAATTATTAAGGTTTATTAACTCACTTCTAACTGCCCAATCTGAGTAATTCTGTAAGTGTTTAACGTACATGTCCACTTGTTGCTGGCAAGCAGTGCTGCCCACTCGCCGCATTGTAAAATTGGCTAATCCACGATAAAACAAATCGGAGATCCACGAATCGGGGATACTGTCTTTGTCCTGCAGCGATGAATCATTTTTGTCACCAACAAACACCAAGCTGGAACCGTTGTGGGCAAAAGATTGTGTCGACTTTGGTAGTAGTGAAAGACTATCGTTGTCCTGACGAATTTGACTATTGGACTCAGCCAATACTATTGCCAATAACATGGCTATAGATATCGGCCATCGCAACAGCGATTGCATAAACATCCTGATTTTTTTTTTATCCCGTGTTTTTTACGTAAAATTGCTTAAAGAAATATCATATATACTATGTATAAAACTATACTACGTGCAATGAAAAAAAAATTAAAAACATACGCCAACCATATGCGTAGAACGCGTAAATAATATAATTGTTTTGTATCTCGCACTATTGTAAAATTTTTAATAATATCTTAATGTGATGACGAAAATATTATTTATTTCTTACGGTCATCTAATCCTTCACGCATAAAAATATCGTAATCGTCATCCGCCCTAGTGGACTTGAACGACCGTCGACGAATGGCAGGAGACTGGGAGTCGCAGTAGGATACGTTTATGTTATATATGATATAATATATTGCTGTAATATATTCTGCCTGATGACGTAGTTACTTATCTATACGTACTCGACCAACTATATATACTATATGTCTGTATAGCATGTACAATTAAATGTTATCGTATAATAATAATAATAATAGTATGCTATAGTAATTGGTATTATCATGCAGTATCACCAGTATCCGTGATGGCAATCGAGCGACATAATACGAAATCAATAATAAATAAGATATAAATATGTATCACATAACAGTGCCTCACTGTGTTAGTCTCCATAAAATATTTGTTATATATATCTGAAGTTTTAATTATAACTAAATTATAACTAAATTTCACACGTAAAATAACTGCAATTCGTTTTCAAACAAATTTTATTATAATTCAAAAAAATATTGATTGTAATAATATCTTAAATATTCCAATGTAACTTAAATTATAATTTTTTATACTCAATGAAACTTTTAGAATATTTAGACTACCTATTTTTAAGGTGTTTCTACTTTCTAGGCATTTGAAACATTTATATTATTTAATAACAAATTTTAGGCTTGGTCAAAATGCTTGAACATTTTATGTAAGATATTAAAATAAAAGTTGTTCTCGTAACAATTAAAAAATACCAAACATATATAAGAGTCTTTTTTTTTATAAATATTTGAAACTCAAATTATAACCAAAATCATTAGAACCTCATTGAAAATCAATATTTATTTTTATTTCCGAGTCTTGAAATTTTGTTGCAACTTTACAAGGTTCCTTTTCCTTTTAAGTAGTTCTTACTGAAGTTTAATTATTCAAGAATTATATACAAACTCAATTTTTATTATAAAAATTTAACATTAACCTTTTGTTGAAATTTAAACAAAAAATAAAGAATTTAGTTGATTTTTAATAATTTAAAAATATTTGTGAGGAGTTTTGAAAATAAATAAATAAATCAAGCAAATGTAACACTTTTTGCTAAAATATTTAAGTTTTAACCAACAAAATCTACCTCAAGTACCTACTTCCTATCTGACATGTACCCATTGTACCCATCTATACACGATTTATACCTATTAAAAAAAAATTATAAGTCTTTAAACTCACAGAACTACCCTCGCATCGCCCGTCACTTGGCTAATAGGCTATCTCCGCTCTAAATCATTTTTCGTACCTATGTGATTATCTATATTGAATTAAAATTTACAAATCTATTACAGAATTAGGTTTTACACAATCCAATATTCATTATTATGAGGTATACTTAACACCTACTATACAGCAGAGTAGTTAGCTACGCTCTGGGTTTTTTTCTAAAAGTTTTATCATTATATTCAATTTTATACTTTTTGGTATACATATATATTTTTTTTTACCGGCCTTTCCTAAAATAAAACAGGATACGCCCCTGCATATATATTACTTATACTTAAAAAATTATCTTTTTATCAATTATATAAATAGATACGATTTTCAACGCGTATATGTGCGTGTATAGAATTATCAGTTTTTTATCAGCTAAGCAAGGTTATTGTTAGCTAAGCTGTTGTCGTATTGTAAGTATAACATGTTTTTATGCAAAAATCAAAATAATTTTTGGTCAAAAACCTTTCAACTACTTGTATATGAAATCCGGCTTTGTTTGTAGTTTTTCCTGGTGTGTATAGGTACCTACCTACTACATATTATATATTATATTGAATCTATAATCTATATATTTAATATATATATATATATATATATATAATACATTTATCGTTTGTATGTTGCAGACTTTCCGCTTCTATAGTATTGTTGTTATACTATCACGGACTTACTTATACTCGCATATCGAGATACAGCTAAAGTAAATGTTATTAATTTAAATAATTGGCACACATAAATAATTAATAAAGCCACCTCCATATTGCGCGGGTAGATGTATGTGTACTTCTAAGTTTAAGGTCAGGCACATTACAACGAGTTTTACTCGCATTAGACTTGCTGTTTTTATGTTTTTCTAGTAGTTTTTATCCTTAACATAACCGTACCTACTACAATAATTAAATTTTAAAAAAAGTTTAGTTTATGATTTGCATATTATTATTACTAAACGACCAATAGGTGCTTTACATAAATAAATGAAATAAATATAATACTATAATATGTATACTTATAAAATGTTTTGTTTAACTTGGCGTAATTTAGCTAGTTACTGACACTATATGTTATTTTATTTACAATGGAAAGTCAATCAACACGTAATATTTTACTATAAAATATTAAAATGTATTATGACTTAATGATAGTAAAAAAAATCTATCTAAAATGCCTACCAATTATAATAAATACTTCTAAAATATTCGATAGATATTAGGTTACGTATATGCATATGTATATAGTTTTAAGTAATAATAAGAAATTTATCCCGAAGAATTCCTGAGTAGAATTTAAAAACCCTAGATTTAGGATCGCTGATGCCTGCCATCAGCAATTTTCTCAAAGATCAACAATAGAGTGACGAAAAATGATGGCACTACGCGGATCTATTATTATAACCTCGCAGCCGACCGTGAAATTACAACTACCTATGGGCCCGCCATATCACACGCTAACTTATTAAGTACTTATATAATTTATAATTTATTGCACATCATAGATATACAGACAGAAATAATACCGTATATAATTATATTAGCATAGAATGCAAATACACAACAATAATTAATTAATTAATTAAATAGTTATTAATAACCGTGAAACAATATATTATACATTCTAATAGGTAGGTATATTTTTATTTTATTCAATTATGATAACTACAGAAAACTACGTATATTATTAGAGCTAATAATGAGTTAACACTACTTAAACAACTAAAAAAAATAATCTAGTTGATGGAATCAAAAATGTGTGCGCTCTATACCGCCAAAACATAATAATACCCGCAGGTGCAAAAGTTAAACACAAAACAATCGCACATTAATGGCGAATACTTGAAATGAATTAAATCACGAACATATAAAATATCTGGTTGATCGAGTTTACGATTTTAATATCTGCGTATTTACGGTAGTTATATAGACCGTCAATGATTGAAGTGAGCCGATTTTCTTGATATGCATTATGTCCGGGTCCGTCAATGGGTAGGTACAATTTGTTTTTAATAAAACCGGTTAAGACAACCCTACCTTTGTGTTGACCAATGTATATTATAACGTATAATATCCTAGGTTTGATCAAACAATATTGTAAAATAACAAAACATGGTGTGCGAAATTCTACTAGAATGTTTGAATCGGAGTCGACCGCGACGTGGGAGAAGGAGTATTTACAATATGTTATATTTTTATGTATAAATATGTTTTCTTTCTTAAACTTGCTGTACATCGTAGTAGATACCCGTGGTGTTTATGACATAAAGTAGTTATAAATTAATAATGTACGCTTATTATTATAACAGGACTGTAAATTTAATCATTTTGAATACCGAAGAATTTTATTCAAGATTTGTCCATTTGAAATCTAAAATCATATTTTGCATTATTTTATACGTTAGTATATGATTATATAACATTATAATAATGTAACTGTTCTTAATGATTTTATTGCATAATTTTAGGGACAAATATGGATGTTACTAAAATATATACGAATACGGATTAGAATATATAATTGTATAGCAGTGGATATCTACAAAAAGTTTATTATACTTACTTCTTTTTAAAGCTGATCTATTGTTTTTCTTCATAATATTCAATATACATTATTATCAATTTGAATATTTTACACTAACTATTTATTGGTATTTATATTTATTTTGTAGTTTATTTTTCTGAAAATTTTAACATTTAAACATTTTATTTATCAAAATTAAATTAAATTAAAATACTTGTATAGTCTTTGTCTCTTTGAGTCTCTTAAAAAAACATTATTATGATATCTCCATGCATTATTTCAGGAGATATCGCAATAGTTAAATCCTTGCGTGTTGCGGGATACTGTATAAAAAAAAAAAAAATTTTTATTTTAGTTTTGATACAGAAAAAAATGGTATCATCTTAAATCGAAAATTTAACTAGGTCTGAGCATTTAATGATTTATTGTATTGATGATTTTCATTTAAAATTCAAAATAATTGATATACAAATTTGATTGAATTAGGTGTACAATGTTGTAACCCATTGATGATCACTTCTAATTTGTATACTTTTAAATTAATAAAAACGCTTATTATGTAATTTGTGTTGAGTATGATCACATTTAAAAACTAATATATCATTATTATTTATTATTATTTTATTTTTGTTATGTTTATCTTGTCAAAAAAAAAATGTATATATTTTTTTTTTTAATTTTATTATAAATCATTAAAAATTAAGCTGTTGGGCGTTATAATATTGTTATTATTTGTTACATAGTATTATGCATAACATATTCACATTAAACGATTTCTGACAATAATGGATAGTCGATTAAAATTTCCGTTAATGTACAATAATTATTTTCAAATTATTTGTTATTTAAACAGTGTATGGATGTATAAGTCAATAAACCGATACATAAACACAATGATATAACTAAAATAATATTGTTGTGAAAAATTATCTCACCAGGTGACCAACAGGTTATTACGAAATCTTACGCTACATTCTATAACTGTTAGTATCCTTGTAAAGCATATTTCTGAAAAAAAATTATGGATTTGGTTTTTTTATACAAGTAAACATGCAAAAACAGCATAATATATTTAATCTTATTTTTTTGTGAAGATTATTTATTAATTAGTTTAATACACTAATAATTTTATATAACAATGCGTATGTTTTACGTATATATTATATACTTTATAACAATAATATATATAGGAATGATTCTAGCTATTCAATTGCAATTTTGTAAGTTTATTTTTAATTATTTTGCATGTTTTGGAATATTTAGTGCAGTGCACATATTAAATAATAATCAGTCACATTTTTTTATTATTATTTTGTATAGCCATGTTTGTAACCAATGCAATTTTACTACGTACCTATCCAACATTTATTTTAATAAATAAAACTGGTTAGAGTCCTTTATATATTATATGTTATATGGTAAAAACCCAGAGACAAGATGCAAGAGCGTCTTCGGGAGAAGGCGAAGAGGGCAGTGACCTCTCCACATTCTTTGTATAGCTTTTTAAAAATGTTAGTTTTTTATATTACATTAATTCTTTATAACTAAATTATTTTAGCTTATATTAATATGAATAAAATTGTACATGAATTATGAGGTAATGCATATGCATTTTAAAAATAAGCTAAATGGCTACATTTAAATAAATTTGTATTATATTACGCGATTAAAATTTTCTTGTTATATATAATCTCTTAAGAGGAAACTACATCCATATATGTTGTCTCTGTCTTTTAAAATCTGTGTTAAGTAGAAACGATTTTGTGCAGGTATTAGCTTTAATATCATAGATTGTGAATTTACCATTATCAAACTTTAAAGGCAATCTGTGATATCACGTCAGTTTTGTACAATATTTTAATTTTTAAGCGAGTTCTGAATATGTTGAATATAAGAATACTTAAGTTTTATAATACGCTTATGCCAATGCATTCAATAAAATTAAAACTAACAATACAAAATCAGATCTACTAAACGAATATTTGCAATGTTAAACGTTTGTAACATAGAGACAACACATGTGAGTATTAAGAAGATGTCTTACCCCGATGTGTGATATAAATATATAATTAACACATAACACAACAAATTTAAAGTTCAAAATATTCCATTTTGCTCTATTATTTTAATATTTTAAAATTTTAAATTGTTTAATAATCATAATTTACTTAAAAATAAAAATACAAAAAATCCTACGAGTTCTCCACATGATATTCTTACCTTTACATTTGATTAAGGGTCAAATTACTCTATTATTAAAAATTAATAACAGAGTTCGGTTGATTGTACTGAACATAAAATTTTATTGAGAGCCAACACATAATAAGGGTACCTTCGACGTCCTCTTGAAACATACTTATAAAAATAAATATGTATCTTTTAATGGATAATTTAAAATTATACGCAAATACTGTATTTCAAAGCTATATTACAATTGGTATTTGTATACATAAACAATCATATGAAAATGCATACAAATTACGAACTAAGATATCACAAAGAGATTGAGCTCTGATTATTTAAATAAATAAACAAAAAAATAATCGTGACGTGTTTTACATAAATATATTAAAATACCTCTACTTCGATAACATTTTTAGAACTCACGCATCACTGCGTTAGTAAGTTACTTAATAAAATTTTAAGTGACCAACGGTTACAGACTATTAACCGGTATTCCATGGTCAACAACTTATAGTTATGCATTAAATTGTGTGTACCTATAGACAGGTCTAGAACTCTTAACAATTATTATGATAATAACTATGGTACTTCCTATAATTCATATTATTTGTATTAATATTATTATTCGTTTTTTCAGTACTAATTTATATAGTGATATTATAGTTGTGTAGATTCACCCCTAATTATACTCATCCCCGTTTATCCTTTAAAAATGCATTTCCTAAAATTGTTATTTTTGAAGCGATGAATATATTGATTTTATAATATAATGATGTGTTTTTTTTCTACCTATCATTACCTCTTAAGACAGTACAAGTTTTTGATTTTAAATTTTAGGGGTGCTTTCTAGTTTAGCAGGTTTATTTTAGTTGGTATTCAGTGGAGTCAAAAATAATCAAAATAACTTGAAAAACAAACAAAAAAAGTTAAGGAAAACGGGAATTCTTTATTCTTACTCAAAACCTGCATGGTAATACCAAATCATTTTTTTTCTTAATTTAAAACAAATAATAGTTAATACTTAAAATGTCAAAAAATATTAAAATTTTTATTTTCTATACTCAATAAAATTAAAATTAAATAAAAAATTATTGAGCTATTTATAGAGATTTTAGAATTATTATTCTCTATAAATGCTTATAAAAAATTTATCGCTGAATAAAAATGTTTGAAAATGTAATACAAGTTTCCTCATAAATTAATTTATCAATTAAAAAATAATCAACATTTATAGACATTATTTTTTTATAAGGGTTTTTACAAATTATTTTTCAGTTAAAAATGCATAAAAAAGATTCGTCATTAATTTTCCTACCTACAATAAAATTGAAAAATTGATCGAAAAATCACATTGGTTTTTTTATGATTGAAGTTCAAATTTTTACGGCATTGGATATTTTCCTGTATAATAACTATTCTCCACGACCTTTTTTTTTTTTTTTGTAAATCAATGACGAATAACAGTAGATATTTAAAATTGTCCAAAAATTTTTATTTTTGCTTTTCCGACATGACGACATAGGTATAATATAATTTTTAAATATTTATACTATGTATATTACACGTATATGCATTTGACATTTTCAAAATATTTAGTTATTTTCTTTAAATATTAGTTTCAATAAAAATTATTCGCTGGTTTCAAATTTTTGAATATTTAATTTAAGATCCACATACGTTGTTCTTATATCTTGATAAAAAAAATATTAAAAATAAGCGTTTGAAGCTCAAATTTTTTAAAAAAATTTAAAAATCACAAACTAAAAGTATTGTAAACAATTGTATTGTATTTGTATATTAATTTTCCTCATAAGTCGTGTATACTGGAACTAAAAATTTTAAAATATATAAATACAGTATTTTTCGTCAACATTTAAAAAGTTAAAACAGATTATTTTTATTGTGTGAAAATATTGTGCTTAAAGAAGAAGAATTTTGTTGGTCTAAAACCTGTTGTCGGACAATTACTTTTGTATTTAAGTATAAGTTGTATTTTATGCATGACACCATAGAATTATACCGTCCGACGGGCTATATTTAAAATACACGTGTAGCATTTACTTTATATGATTAAAATAATTATAGAAAATAATTATTTGACATAGAAGTTCAGTGTTACGGGTTTAGCGAACTCGGTGCCCCGCCCCGAGCTATATGGCGTAGGGAAATTGGCACTCTCATCGCCTAGTACCATTCATAAGAATCATAAGATGCTGCAATATATGTAGTTATCGGTCTGGCCTTTTTTGTTTCTGTTTTTTGTACACTCTATAAGTGTACCACTCATCTTCTTATCCCGTAACATCTACAAAAGAATACTACATTTTAAAAATGTATTGGTTAATAAGTTTTACATTCGTATAATATATAAATATAGAATATAGATATATTTATACAACTACCTATACGAAGATAAATCGACTGTTTTTATGATTCACCGCAAGTCTTTCTGCAAATTAAAAAAATAATATTAATAAAACTATTATCACATATTAAGTAGGTAGGTTTGCTGTTAATTTTAATCAAGTATTTATGATGTTTATAATTTACAAAAAAATCCCCAGTTTAATTATTTTTCAATGAGATATTTTTTTAATTTATGAATAAATTGTTTTATTTATTTTCTGTTAGATAATTATATTAATATATTATACATCTTAGTATTTTTAAAAATGTAAAATATCACACATTTTATGGACGAATATAATTGCTCCATCATTCAAGTTTATTACAAATTTAATTATTAATGTGTTATTATACTAACCTTACATTTGTCATAAGAGATCTCATAGAATTCTTAAGTCATCTTCAACAAGAAAATGTTTTTTTCACATCTATAGTACATGAAACTGGAATAATTATGATAATTTGTACGACTTTATAAATTTCAATAAAAGCCAACTTGGATTTATCTAACAGATCCAATAATTTCATTATGGTTTTAAATTTTGTTTTTTTTTTAACTCGTATCTTTTTTTAGAGTTTGATAATATTTTTAATTCTGACTTGAGTACATCAGTATTGGCCCAGAACATTCCGTTAAAGACTAAATGTATACAAACCTTAAATAATGTTCATTGCCAGAATGGTAATATAAGACAGCACTTAGAATTTCTTTATTAGTGTAGAAACAATCTTTAATTTCTACTAAAATTTATCAATAACTGTAATTTAAAGTTTGACTTTTAAAGGTTAAGTTATGTTATTTTTAACACGTATAGAAATAGTTTCAGCATAATATATGTTATTAAAAGTCGTATTTGTATCTTTAAATCTTATATCATGAAGGGTTGGTTAAATCTAAAGATGATATTAAAATCAACGCATTAGCTAATTCAGCACTCACATCTCGTAAATAATATAAGGCTAGGATTTCTATGCATTTGCATATTTCAATTGATTGGTTGTAAGATATGTCCACGATTTGGCTTATTCTCGACTAAATCGGACAATTTTTTTTTGCATCACTATATAATTCCAAAAATATAAATTTTTGAAAATCTTATTAATTTTAAATGGTATTTATTTAATGAATGTCTATAGTTATTGAGTTATTTATCGAATTGCCATAAATATATACTACTTATCTAAACTAAAATGGACTTGGTAGTTGGTACTAAAGAAGAATAAGAGATTCAAGCAACTTCTAATAATTTGTAGCATTATAAACGGTGAAAATGAAACGTAAGAAAAAAATGTTAATATTTCTTTAAATCCAGCAATCCGAGACAAATTGCATCATTTAAATATGCTCCAACAAAATTGGATGATGTGGAAAGGAGTTTCAACCAATATAAATCTATTATTTTGGTCTAATATAGCTGGTCGTTTACATTTGAAAATTTAAAAACATATAATAATAGAATGTAATAACAATAATTAACAAATTATAATATAAACTAATATTTAAAAACAAATTTTTTTAGCATACCTTTTAATATTTTTGCATATTTTGGTAAATAAAATGCATATTTTATAATTTTTTACTGCATAGAAATCCTAGCCCTACTGATGACTATCACCGGTATTTGGTATCACCCCGTATTTGGCGTTTTACAGTTTTCAATCTATTATTAGTCCTATATAATTAAGAGAGTACATCCTAATTTGTTTTCATACCTGAAAATTGAAATTCGAATTGGTTCCCGACATTCCAAGCAACAGATATATCTGAATTGCGGTGTAACACGATTGCGCACTTTTTACCTTTTTATATTTGAGAAAATACAACACGATTGCGCACCTTTTACTTTTTTTCTTTGAGCAAACACAAACATTTAAATATAAACATTTTTTCCCCAAACTGCAAAATTATGGTCTGCAGATTTCATTTAGGCCAATCTTGGTTCAGAAAAATTCAAAGTGACAATAATTTATTAAAAAACTATAATTCAAAATCTGAAGTAGGTGTTTGGTTAAAACAATTTTTTGCACTTGAATTTTTACTCTCCGAAGATGTAGAAGATGCTTTTGCGTATTTGATTGAAAATAGCCCTACTGATAATTTTGAATTCACTGATTATATACTGAACCTCATGCTGCTTTTCCTCCTATTTTATAGGGCACTGAACCTTCAACAGAGACGAAAACAACCAATGGCCCAGAATCTTTTCATAGCCACTATAATGCTCAATTTTATACAACTCATCATCCATCTATTTACCAAGTTATACATATTACTTATTTTATTGGATATTCAAAGTGAATCTTACTTAAAATTATATAGTATAAAACAACAAAATATTAACAAGTCTCGTAAAGAGCAAGAAGAAAATATTGCATGTATAATAAATATTTGGAATAAATATAAAAATAATGTACCCTTCACATAACAACCCGGGAACCAACTAGGCTGTAATCTACATTGTTACCTATACTGTTTACTCTAATACTATATAATATAAAACAAAGGGAAACCCGTATATTTTATATAATTAATTAATTAATAACAATAATAACTCATAAACTATTAGGTACCACGGTTGTCTACAGTAGAAAACCGTGCTAGGTACTTATCAATAATGATTTAGTTGGATGGTGACGAATCAAAGTATTTTTCCCTTTTCTGTGCCATAAATCATCATTTAAAATACATTTATTAACGATTATATAGGTATGGGTTTATCCCAATTGTTTGGTATCGTCATTATACATAGGTACATATAATTTTAAACATATTATTAAAATATTATTTTTTAATATAATAACCTTCCTACCTATAGAAGGCAGTATACCAATTAAAATGTATCTGTACAAAAATAACCACCAGATCGCTCACAACATGAATCATATATCTTTTTCTCGTAGACTTTATACAAGGTCTAACATCGCAATACACAATGATTCAGGCCCACCAAAATTTCCGATTAAAAGTATTACTCTTCTGGTCCTATTTTTCGTCATTTGGAAATTGAAATTATACAGTTTGTAATTGACATTTCAAACTGGATAACCTCTAAAGTAAGACACACGAGTATAACCGTATACAATAATACCTACCTATTAGTCTAATTAGTAATTATTATATTTTTAAAAATTACATTATACAATACATATTACATACACGTGCAGTGCTTTTTTTTATATTCGAACCACGATAACAGATGGTAATTACTTTTGCATAACTTCCACCACATCCTATAGCATTTATTTTATATTAATAAAATTACAGTTCTTTGGTTACAAAAAAAAACATACGCAGTAGGTACATACCAATAAGTATCTGGTAATTGAATAATTTGATCAGTCGAAGGACCAAAATAAAAAAATTATCATCACTTCAATATTTATTAACGTATGATTAAAGATAATAGTATGTTCAATGCCATGATATACAATGATTATTATTTACATAAGAGGCTCATTAGTCATTTATTATTATTTATTATATAACTTATAATTTAAACAAAGCTATACCTAACTGTCCTAACTTAACCTAAGACAATAACGTTATACCGATAATTTTTAGCAAGTAAAATTAATATATTCACGAAAAACAAAAAATAAATAAATTTTTATCAAAAAGTAAAAACAGTAGTCCATAAATTACGAGTAAAATATATTGAAAGAAATACCTCGACTCGTGAAAAAAACGAATATTAAAATTAAATTTTACGGATCTCAAGAAAAGACCTATACACCCACTATCTTTTTTTGAACCCGGTAGAGATTAGAATTGTGATATTTTTTTAATAAACACTAGTTTTTTGGACCACTGTATGCTTTTTTATGGTATGCCGACACTTGGATGCAGAAAATTGAGCGCGGGACTTTTAGGCGCAATGATAATTGGGTGCAAGACAATTGAGAGCGAATATCAATACTTTTTAAAATTTTTATTTTATTTTACATTGATATTTATTATTTGAAAAAAGTACTAACAGACAAAGGTTTGAAAAATTATGATATTTTAGTCTGGTTAGGTTCACAGTTGTTTAATGCATTAAAAATTATCATTAGACCTTTTTTTTTTTTTGCACAGCGTTCGGTTAATCAGCGTTCTATTATAAAAGTACAAACTTATCAATAATATTGCCAAAATTCCCAATTAGTAATTACAATACGTCAATACATATAACAGGGATAAGAATAATTTATAATCTAACAATACGATACGAGTTTTGATACTTATTTAGTATATCACGTTCATACGCTGGAGACACAATTAAGTGCTAAATAATTTGTGTTGTGCGAAATATTTCTTTTTAAAATGTATGAATTCGTTAAAAGTGAAAAGAATCGAGACCTGCTAATTTTTAAAGGCTATTTACACAAATTAGAACGTACAAATAATGAAAAAACAATTTGGCACTGTATTGAAAATAATAGTAAAAAAATGTCCGGATCGAGTAGGTACATGTGGAAAAGGGAGAAGTAACAAAAGAAATTAAACGTGAACATAACCATCGGCCGGATCATTCAAAAATTGAAGCAAAACAGGCTAATGAAAGAATGAAAAAAATAGAAAAAGAAACATAGCTGAGTTCACAAGTAGTTTTGAGTATTATGTCAAAAGAAGTAATTAATTTATAAATAAAAATAATATTATAATAAAATGTATTATTATAAATAGAAATTTTAAGTTATTAAATAAAAAAATGTATAAATAATCGTTTAAATTATTACATAGATAACTGAATCAGTCGCAAGTAAATTACCTGGAGTTTCTTCAATGAAAAAAATGATTCAGCGTATTCGTCAGAAAGAAATTATGGCACCAGCAAATCCTAGAACATTAGATGAGCTAGTAATTCCTGCTGAGTACAAAACAACAATTGATGGTAAGCCATTTTTGTTATATGACAGTAACGATGTAAAATCAGGAAAATCACGATTTTTAATTTTTCCGACGGAAGAAAATTTAAATTTGATGACTAATTGTAACAATTGGTATGCAGATTGTACATTCTCTAGTGCGCCATCTATTTTTTACCAACTATATACCATTCATGGTATACAATACAGTAATGTTTTGCCACTTTTATTCGCTCTCCTTCCAAATAAAATGGAAGAAACTTATGTCCGTTTACTTGAAATAATTTTAAATTTAAAACTGGAAACCAACAACTTTTATGCTTGATTTCGAACTTTCGAGCATAAATGCATTAAAAAAGGTGTTCCCAAATACGTCATTACATGGATGTTTTTTTCATTATTTACGAGCTATATGCCTATATGGAGACATATCCAAGATAATGGGTTAGCTATTAAAAATCGTGAAGAATCTAATTTCACAATAAACATTAAAAAGTTAAATGCATTATCATTTGTTCCTCTGCATTTGGTAATTAATGAAGCTATTTTGGAAACTGAGTTTTATAATGAAAATGAAACCTTATTGTCAGATTTTTTGGATTACTTTGGGAGTACGTGGATCGGGAAATTATGTCGTAATAAAAAACGCTAAAGTCCGAGATTTCCAATACAGCTATGGAATTGTTACAATCTCATTCAATATGATATTCCCAAAACGAATAACTCAGTAGAAGGATGACATAATTCATTTAATTCAACATTAAATGCACTCCATCCTTCGATATGGAAGTTTATTGAAGCGCTAAAAAAAGAAGAAAAACTTAATCGTTTAAAAATGCATCAATTTTTGGCTGAAACGGAACCAAGACCAAAACTTAAAAAATATAAATACACAGCTTATAGAATTAAAGCCATTTGTAATGATTTTGAAAACCGTAATATAAATGATTTTTTGAAAGGTATTGCTCAAAATCTAACAACAAAATAAATGTATAATTAATGTCTAAATGTTTAAGTATAATTTTGTGAATTTTTCTTATTTTTATTTTTGTAAGACAAAACTGTGCTTACAGTTTTTAGTTAATGTATCTAATATATCTATTAATAATATATCTAATCAAATACTTGCATTCATTAAAAAAAAATTATTGATTATAAATTAAATTATAAAAAAAATTGTGTAGATTTAATATTTTTAAATAGATATTGCATAATAGTATTATTATGATTTTAATTAATAAATAAATTTTTTTGCACCCAATTTTCTGAGCCCAAATGTCCGCACCCAAGTGTCGTACAACCCTTTTTTATATAGAAAGTAACGGTTTCAAGTCCGTATATGAACTGGGCGGGTTGTACATTTATACTATACGCCCCACATTGCCACACACGTTCAAACAAATAGCACGCGTGATTAAAATTCAAAATATAATATTTTATCTTGTTTATTATCATAAATATTACGGAAAACCAATTTTGAGTTGTTGTTATTTTTACAACAAAACATCAATTTACATTAATTAGTCAATATTAGAGCTTAACTTCTCTTTTTTATAGATTCTAAACGGAGAGAGATTAATGGCACAATAATACTACAATAGTACAATGTGTATTTATTTTTTTGTGCAAGTAGTCGATAAAATGCTTTTATGAGGCTTAAATGCTTAATAATTGTTACTTATGAATTACTCATTTATAAACTAAGTTGTTCAAAGACAATAACGTTAGGTATTATCATCATTATGTATTTTATTCTATTTATCATAACCTTTAGTACTAAACGAAAAGTTATTGTTTTACTTTAAAAACTTTTAAAATAATTTAAATTTTAGCTAATAAAACAAATACAAATCATCCCGTATAATATTTTATTTAGATTTTAAAAATAACGATTGATACCCTACTTAGATCGACTTGATTTGTTTTTAAAATAAATGTACATGAACGTTAATATAACATATTATATTATATAGTTATATGTATATTGTATGATACATACATATATTTTTGTAAATACGGAACTACTTCGTAAATGATTTCTATAAAAAGATAAATAGAACTACGTTAACTGTTTCACATCACTCATCACTGCAATATAATAAACGTTTAAATATTTTCAGCATTTATGAATATTTTAATATTTATTCTGTGTAAGTATAACGATTTTCTTAATACCTACCTTAATGAATAGGTATAATTTATTTTGAAAACGATAATAATTTTGGTAGTTATGTAATTAAAATATTGTGAAAATACACAGTCTTATTATTATATAATATAATTATTGACAGTTTCATACTACAAAATAGTATATTAGGTAAATTAAATTTTATCCCAAACCACTAAATTTAATAATTTAAGTGTGAATGTTCCCTCCTAAAAATAAAATACGCCCTTGTAATAAACTACTTAGAAATACTTTATAATTATAAATAAACATATTTTGTTTAATCATAATATTTATAAATGAACACGTAATTCTTGTCGTATATGTGCATGCAGAGTGCAGACCTAAATAATTTAAAAAAACGTTACAATTATATCATACCTATTATTATGTGTTATGTAACTACTCTCTAAACTGTCTGCAGTTTCAAGGTTACAATATTATTTCGCACCATCATACCCATTACCCACCGACATAACCAAAGTTATATAAAAGCGTCAAATTTTAGAGCACTTACGTTTTTTTTTTTATTTAATGAAACTCATTAGTTGTTAGAGTACTATATATTTATAGGCTTTGGAAATTATAGAGGTGACCAAGTAATAAGTATAGAGTTATTGAAAGGACATAACCGTTTTCCGCCAAAGATTAATACATTCCGATTTTCACCAAAAAAAAATTAATTTATTTCTTAAATACTCCTAAACCTAAATCTATCAAATTGTAATAATTAAGATATTATTATACTCGCTTCACCTTGCCTCTTAAAAACTGTATTTCATAAAAAGTAAAGATTTTATAGTTATTGTTAATTATAATTGTTGACTACTTTATGAAAAGAAAATTTTTTGGTACTGATCTAAATGACCCTTGCCAAGAAAGTATTCGCCCACCCCTCAGGTTAAGTTGACGCTCGCCATTTACATCTCTCGTGTTTTTAATGTTCTAATCATTTGTTAAAAAATGTATATAATGGTATAATACAGATAAAAAAAGTGCACAAATTATAAACGTTAGATACTTGTATGAAATTCACTTACATATTAAATATTTTAAGAACAATGTTTGGTAAAATTAATTATATAAGATAGGATAACAGCGGCACAGCTGACAGCGGGTACCGTATATAATATTATTATGGACTATATGGAGTACCTAGTACCTACCTCAGTTATTCAGTTGCCATCATCACTGAAATATACATATAATATACTGAAAATACCGTAGTAGTGTAGTACTAAAACAAAAAACATGAATTTCCGACACATTTTTAATAACATGCACGATGATTCATCGGCAATAATTTTTTTGCAAAACGCAAATATTATTCAAAAAACTAGGACTTGTGACAGATAGTTTTAGATGTACTTACCAAAGAGTTGGTGGCGATGTCAATTAATTATATCCATAACATTTTCCAATATGCTCAGATAATAATTTTATCTTTAAATTTTACAATTTTAGCTTTTTCACATATCAATTCATTTTCAAAAAAAAAAAAAAAATTAATAACTTTGAAGTGTTTATATTAAACTATTAATTTCAAATAATCAAGTTATCACACCAAGAATATTAATAGGTATTACCTAGTTCTACATTAACAAAAAAAATTAATGTGATAATAGTTCTAATAAGCTTCTTTGTTTAACATTGCACTATTATAATGTAATAGGTACATTTAATTATTATATAGAAATATATGTATACAATTTATATATATATATTTCTATCTCATCACAAGGTTTTATCTTAACATCTCTATTTGTAATATAACAAATTAAATTTTATATGAAATTCTTATAATATATGCCTGTTGTTCTTTCTTTCAGCCGTCCTCGCGGACCACGATACTCGTTGTCATGTTAACCGAAATAATGATAAATTGATTATTAAACATTCATTTCGTTACTATACTTATTTATTATTGATTTAACGATATTTTTGTACAAAGTTATATTTTTCACATATAATTCAATAATATTCATAAATAACTACTATGGGTATACCGTATACATTTATTGTGATCTTGTACAAATTTTTAAAAGTCATGTTTACAAATTAAAATCAGCTTATCGTATTGATAAATAAAGTGAAATTAATATTTCAATCATTATTATTATACTTACATAATATTTTATATTTTTTCTTTCGGACGTGTTATACATAGGTATAAAATATAAAGTAAATAGCGACTGCAAACGTCAACAATACCCTCGTTCATGTTTTATTAAATAATAAGCGTAAATATTTTAAAAATCGGGCGCGCCCTGGAGGGATAATGTAGAATTTTGGGGCCCTGAAAAGGGCGATTTTATGTCTTCCCCATGAAAGAGCACCGGGTCGGGATTAACCGCCCGGCAGGGAAGAGAGTTGTCGTTGATCGACGCGCGTTCAGTCGTGAGGCGTGATGCCGCGGACGTCTGCAGCGTACATACCTAACCCTACGCGACGGCACTTCGAGAACGTTCGTCGGGCGTCATAGGTATAACGATCCCGATAATCGATTAGCTCTGAGCGGTGCACGTCGATATGACCGCCGTCGGTCGTGCAGTGTAGACATACCGCCGGCAACACGAAGTCCGCTGTGGTATAGACGGTATAGTCTGTCGGCTAATTTTGTACTAGTTCACGACGTTTGGTCGACAATTCTGTCGTTAGTATTTTGACGGGGCGCACAAAAAGATTTCACCGGCCGGTGTCCGTGAGGTCATTGGCGTGGTGTGCGACGCCGAGTCGGCACTACCGCCACTATACCCGAGCCAGCTGAGGCGAACAACCAGATAGTGCGTTGCGCCAGTGCGCACTCTTATGTGGCCCAACACATTACATCCCCCCAGCCTCAACGTGCCGTAGACCGTGGTTACCGAGCCGGTAGTAGCCGGTTAGCTCGGATCGTCGTGACGTGTCTGGACGGGTGAGGAACTTCGCGTAGTTACCCGCCGATGCCATACCGTATTGCCACAAGCGGTGTGATTACCTTGAATCACTCAAAAGGGCCGAAGGGCGCAGGTACGGACAACGGCGGATCGCGTACTGGTCACCAGTTTGGCGGGGCGCACAAAAAGATTTGACAGGCCGACGTCCGCGAGGACATTCGTCTGGTGTTCGTGACTGGTCTGTATATAGACCATGTCTGCCGGTGATCGCAGCTGGGTAGAAGCGGGCGAAGCTGTGCGCCGCTCAGTCGAAGCGAACAACCAGGCGAGTCTTATGTGGTCCACCACAGTATCTTTTTGTCTGAGCGTACTACTACGATCCGGCGTAGTCGATGGTGTTCGTCCGGTGATAGGTATTTGTTAACCGCGAGCTTCTTTCGGTTTTTGTTCTCTTCTCTTCTCTTACTGGGTTCGCCGCCGATCGACTGGGTCTTGTTTCTTCTTATTCTTCCGCTGGTTTTCTTAGTTCTTGACAGTTTGAAGGTTGAGAGTAGACTGACGATATTCGGAAACGCATCCGTATCGATACCCGTTGGCGTCAGTTATTAGGACGTTGATTAATCTATGTAGCGTTGTTACCATGACGATGAATTACTGGCTAGCTACTACATTATTCTCACTTAATACGTAGTATTTTTCCTTATTATACTTTTGATTCTCTTTGGTGTAGAATTGTATGTTTTTTATTAGTTCTTTTACAACTATCTTATGTATACAATTATTATGTTGGTATTAAATATTAAATAAGGTAAATCGTTATTTTGTAATACAAATACATAGTTGGTTAAACCTTCTATACAGTGGTCTCTCGTAAGTGACGCAGAGTCACAGTATTAAAATCCTGGGTTCGCCATTGCCCATTACATGTAGATATGTAGTATTTAGAAACAATTTACAACGGTGTAGACAAAGGTTTTATCTATTCACATATTATTCAGGTACAGGGGCCACATAACATTTTTTGCACCAGAGCTCTACAAAACCTATAGTAGCGGCACTGTAAACACTAAACGGTGGACTTTTGTAAACGCGAATTTAGAATGAACACTGTATTAGGTGGAAGTAACTTTATTAGAGAAGTATGCGTGTATGGAAATTTTCTCAAGGTGATCTAAAAAATAGAAGGTGCTAGTATACCTAAGCGAAAATTAGATGAAATTACAGGAGGGCTGAGCATCAAGGCCGTACCTATGGGAGGGTCCAGGGTCCACCTCTCCTCCCCCAAAATTTTTTAAAGTAGAAACATTGTAGTGGTGAATATAGTTTATTGATTACCTATACAAATTCAGTATCTATATTTTGAAAAAATGTTGGACTCCCTCCCAGGTTAGGTTAGGTATTTCTTTTAAAATCCATCAGACAAAATTGGGAAGCAACAGGATTCGACCGCGATTAAATAATAATAATACTATAAAAAGTTTTCAAAAAGTATATTTTTAGATTTTGATTGGAATGATGAATGTATTGATTTTACAGTTTTTTTTGTATATAATATATTATATTGTATGTGATATTAAACGTTAAGGGCGGTTTTGGAAAGCAAATTGAATCTAGTTTATACTTTAGAGTTTAAAATTAAAAATTCCTGGTATTTTTCATAATAACCAAGTAAACAGAGTATCTATTTTTAGTCAAATTCAATTTTCTTATTTTGATATAGGTAGTAGTAAGAAGACTATAACAGTTAAATAACTTTTACATATTAAATTATTATATTTTATACCTACAACAATATTTTCAAATGCATTGTTCTTAAAAAAAATTAATTCAACCTACTATATTATTAATAGTATAATAAATTATCTACTTTACTTAATAAAAATATAAAAAAACATAACATGAAATATACTTGGTGATATAGGTGATAGACTGTCTCCACTCAAAATTAATTTTCACATATACATTGATTTCAAATGAATATACCTACCTATCCATCACAGTGTTTTAATTGATACCTACCGTACAGCTAAGCAGTACTCGCTTGCTCACCTTTTTTTTTTTTTTTGCGGAAATCAGAATAATAGGCCTTTTAGTAAAAAATACACATGGTAATTACAAGCAAAAGTCACTAACTGCACAAAAGCCAGACAGTTTCTCTTTTGAACGGGTATCATTTAAAAACAACATCTGTGATTTGTAAGCTTATAAGTTTTATTTTTATAAATAATAATAAAATTTGTATTTAATCATTTTTTTTTTTTTTATTAAATATTTAGAAAAAATGTTACATATCTGCAACCTCTCTCTCAGCTTTAGAAAAATATATGTATAAATACAAAAATATAAAATTAAAATACAAAAATTATTCTTTTTACATACAATTAACATTACATTTACAACTAAAATTATATTACATTAAAGACATTTTCAATTAATAACAAAATGTTATCAAATCCATACAAAATTCTATTTTTTTTTTTTATATATACATAAAATTGAATAACATTATTTACAAAAATTCTATAGTACTAGTATGCTATTATTTAAGATATTTATTTACAATTTCATTTAAAAACCATTCTTCAGAAAACTGAAGGTGATTACCAGGAACTGACAAAAAATGTAATCTTCCACTTTCTTCTAATACTTTTAAACCCAGTCGATCCTAAAATACACACAAGTGAACAAACTGTAAGTTTATGACATTTTAAAATTTGATATTAAATTTATGGGCAGACAGATATACAATATAGATTAGGCCTAAGGTTACCATTTTCATAAATTTCATCAAACATTTAAATTAGTTGTCGTTAAAAAATTAAAATCAAAATCTCCTTCAAATTATCATTTAATTTTTAGTATTTTTTCATTTAGTTATAAAAAAAAATTTTAAAAATAAAATGTCTATACTTTTAAACTTTCTATAGTTAATATGAATAATTGTTCATAATACTTAAACATTTAATGAAAATAAAAATGAACATTAATACCATTGATGTGGAACATTCTACACAAGCTGACAACATTTTCTAGGTTCACATAATATTATGATTAAAATCATTTTTATTCTTCGAAATCATTACTTACTGTAAGATAAACTACAGAATTTTCAAGTGGCATAATTTCTTTATCTTGACCTGGTGAGTAAAATGTAAACCATTCACTTTCTTTTGGAATAACCATTGTATCATTTGTAAACATCACCATGACAAAGTTTTTTAATTTAAGTAAATTTTCTCGATAATTAGTATTAATAACGCGTTCGTTGTTAATGTCAGCTAAAAAATTGCTACCCTTTATGTAATCTAATTCTTTAATTGGATCATGCCAATATTCAGCTTGAACTAATGAATCTTGAACCCATCTAAAAACAAAATATAATAATTTAATAATAAGCATTTAAATATTTAACAATACAAAAGCAGCAATTAATAATAGCAATGATAATAGTCAGGGCCGGATTTAGGAATGTGGGGGCCCTGGACCCATCCTTAGAAGTAGATATTTTTTTCGATTACATAATAATATATTTAATAACCAAAATTCCAAATAACTAGAATTTTGGTTAGGAAAAAACAATGATTTGTTGTAATGAAACAATAAAGATAATAAATAAGCAAATTGCATTTATTAGATTATAATATGTACTATCAATCATCATAATATATGTACAGAACTTAAATAATAATTGTTATAATAATATATTCATATGATCACTTTGCGAGATTTTGTTGCCGCAAATTTTTCAACTACTTGAGAAAAATCTAATGATCTAAGTATGTCACTTTCAATACTTAACAATGCAAGTTCTGATAGTCGTCTTTGTGTCATCGAAGTTCGTAGTCGGTTTTTTAATAACTTCATTTTTGAAAATGATCGTTCTCCACTACAGTTGGACACCATCAAAACCAAATATATACGCAGTACTACTTCTATATTAGGAAATGTACATTGTAAATTATTTTCCTCAATAATTCTGTATAAAAACATTTCCCATTGCTCATTATCTTTACGTGTTTCTATATATATTTTTACAAATGAACCGAACTGTATAAGTTCGTTACCGAGTGAAGATTCTAAATCATTAGAATAAATGCTAACAAGATAATTTGCAGCAGATTGTAGCTCAGAAGTTTCTAATTTTTCAATTTTATTTAAAAAACCAAAACGTTGACAAATTGTTTCATAAGCACCTATTCTTTCGGTTAATGATACTATCAATTGATCAACTACTGAAATAAAGCTTTCTATTCTAAATTTTTCTTTTGGTGATAACTTGGTTGTTGCTGTTTGATACACAAGTTGTATGTGTATATTTATAACTTGTTTTTTTTTTATCAATATTTAAAACCATACCAAATTACGAATATTATTTAATCGGGATTATCCTATGCTATACATGTCCATAATAATCGATTTTAAATTTATATTTGTAAACTCGCAACTTATTTTTATGAATTTATAATATACAAGTATATTAATAATAAGATTTATTTATATATTTATGACTTTATCAACGATTAACATTTTTATTGAAGTTGTGGTTTTATCTATTTTTAAAATATTATATTATCCCGTTTTATATTTAAAATAATTCCACTGAGAAGAGGCCCTTATTTTGTGGGGGCCCGGGGCCCGGGGCCCCCTGGGCCCTCTCCTAAATCCGGCCCTGATAATAGTTATTTATAGTAACATCTTATTTTACAAAATATTGGTTAAGTAATTTCATGAATATAATTGGGAAAATTTTGAAGTACTATTCACTTTTTAAAGTACATAAAAAGAGTTGCTGATAACTTATAAGGTAATTTAGTATGTTATAAAAATATTTAATAATAATTAGAAATCTTTTTTTTTTTAAATAACAAACATTAAAGTTAATCAAAATCATTAAAATGGTTTCATAGTATTAATTATATTTACTTTGCATAAGCTTCTTTGTTCAAAACTAATCTTATATATTCACACCATTTATGACTAGAATAAAGACATCTTGGCATACCAAAAACTCCTTGATGTTGGCCGCCAATAGATATAAGATTTAACATTGGAGGATTAGGACATCTTTGAGCAACTGCTCTCCTAAAAAACAATAATACATAAATTACAATACTCATTGCTTTTGTTCATTTAATATTTAGATTTTACAAAAATTGGGCTCCTTGTGAAAATCCAATCGCATTATAACCACTGGTCAACTTTTGATCTGTAGATATTTGCTTACAAGCATCTTTAACTTGAAGGTTAATATTCATGAAAAAACTGTTCTTTACATCCTATATTATTATAAAATGTAAGACAAAAATATGCATATAAGTACTACTGAAATATTTAAAATCATACTGTTTTCATATAACTGTGGCACCAAATTCAATTCTAATTTATATGGTAAAACTTAAGGTTATATACCGATTAAAATATTTTTAAAAAAAACTTATGAGAGAGCCTTTGATACTATTTTTACCTTTATATTTGATAATAAGTCAATTCACATTAATACTAAAAATAACAAAGTTAGATAGATTTTTCTTAATGGACATTTTGATGTGTTATACATTTGACATTAGACAGAAACAACATATATCTTAATAAAAATTTATAATACATTTTTAAAAATAAAATGTTTAGAAGTCAGTGAAAACTACCTCTTTGACTTATGAATAATGCAAAATAGTTTTAAGTAAATAGAATTAATTAAAGTAACAACAAAAATAAAACCCTTACTTAATTTTGGCAGAAAAGATATTTGGTAAAATAATTTTTTTTTTAGAATAAATAGCGCCATTCTACCCACTCTTATTTCTATTAGATTGGGCTATTATGATGTTTAAATTATTATTTATCACATAAAATAAAAATTTTTTATCTTAATTTAAAAAAATCATGTAGTGGAGTATAATGAAGACAAATTAAGTAGCCCTAGTCTTTAGAATACTCTTACATAATTCCAGCAGCATTTTTGTTCATTTTCTTAACATATACGACTAAAAAAGTATAAAATTATATTAATAATACATTTACATGAGACCTGTTCAAAAGATTTTCCAATTTGTAACGACTTCACATAAGAATCTGTTCCCAAGTTTTTCTGTAAAACCTTAACAATTCTTCCAAGACTTAATGGGTTACAGCAACTATCACCTAAAATAAAAATATACTTTAGTCATTTTAAATAAAAACTTTTAAAAAATATTAGAACTTCTAACACATTATAAAGCATACCCAACGGTGGACTGACCTGACAAAATACTAAAAGATATTTTAGTAACCTGGCCCAACTTAAAATATTTAATAAAAATGTATTTATATTTGAAAAAATTAATAAAAATGATTTATCATTTTTATAGTTATTAAATGTACTTTTTTATAATTAAGTAACAATTTAGATATAAATAATATATACAAAAATAAATTATTACATATTATATACTCAAAACTAATTTAGAGCTATAATCTTCTATTTGTAATTAATGATATATTATTCTAGTCCACCCGAACAAATACTTATTTAAATAATCTAACAATTATTAATTAAAATTCATACCAATTGACTAGAATCTATAAAATTATACTCTTAATTATAATTAAGTATCTATAAATGGGTATATATTAGTTTTCATACATTTCAAAAACAGACAAATAAGTATAAAATAAATGATACCATGTAAAAAAGTTATAAATTATTAGGTATAATATATATTAATATGACAAATTATAAAACAATTGTACTTTATTTATTTATTGAGCTTACCCATTCCATGCCATAATACGACTGGGGGCGAACCCGTATTGATTCGATTAGTACAAATCAAAATTGTTAAAAAAATAGAAATTAAAGTGTGTGAAAAAATTTCAATTCGATACATAGTAATAGTATCTAAAGAGGTATCTAATATACTGGTTTAAAGTAAACTAAAATCGATCGAAAAATTCTGGTAAAATATAAAAAAAATAATGTCTCATTCGTCAAAAGCCTAATTTGACTAACAATAATTTATTTATAAAACATACGACACAAAGAAAACCACGGTGTTCAATTACAAAATATTGATTATTAATTAGGTAATAAATAATAATACGACAAATTTTTGAAATATTTCAAACAAAAACGCCAACGTTATCAATATTCAAATAATTATTATATTGCAAGGCCATGCCCATGACGGCTACTACGTATATAATAATATTATTCTTGCAGGTACCCATATAAAATACATCATATAGATATTGATAGTAAAATATCATCTACAAACTTTCGCGACGTCGTAATAATAATATTATGGTGGGAATGTTATCATAATTTATCACTGAGAGAATGTCCCGGGATGATAATCGACGGGTTACCAGTGAAATGCGACCGTGGTGGAACATTGGAACTTCTTCATTATCAGCGAACCGTTTTTGTTTTCCGTTTTTTTTTTCGTGGATGATTCATGTTTTGATTGTAATGAGAAATTTTAATTCGTATTCATATTTTGCCTGTGCTGTTACATTTTTTTCATTTTTCATATATGATTTCGTGTAATCGTCTCATTGTACAGTGTTCGTGTCTACTGTTAAACGATATCGTTCGAGAAAATTCCACCGCACTGGTTGATTAGTAGCTCTTGTTCCGGTCCAAATTACACTGTCAATGTACAATACCAGATGATTTGATTTTTCCATAGATGTCACATTAAGACACTACTCGTGAACCGTAATTGTTTTACCCTGGACGTCTGTAAACACAATGGCTAAGGAATATGATCATCTGTTTAAGCTGTTAATCATCGGGGACAGTGGTGAGCGCTTGCAATGTTTCCAAATGCGCTGTTTCCTAAGCGATTGCATTCCATTATAACTATACATGTAACAGATAATTTTAATACTTTATTTTTGTTGTCTAAAGGTGTTGGCAAAAGTTCATTGCTTGTTCGTTTTGCCGATAATACATTCTCTGGTAGTTATATAACAACCATAGGCGTCGACTTCAAAATCAGAACAGTCATAGTTGACGGAGAAAAAGTGAAATTACAGATATGGGACACAGCAGGCCAAGAAAGATTTAGAACAATTACGTCAACGTAAGGGATTGCATATTTTATATTTTTATTTATTTATATATATAGCTAATGTTACATTTTTACAAATATTCTACTTTCAGGTATTACAGAGGTACACATGGTGTAATAGTTGTATACGATGTTAGCAATGGGGATTCATTTGCAAATGTCAAACGGTGGTTGCACGAGATTGACCAAAATTGTGAAGTTGTCAATAGGATATTAGGTAAATATTATGCCTTGTTTACATTAATTATTAATTTGATTACTGTTATTGATGTTTATTTTTATCGCTATATACAGAAATATTTCTTTTTCTTCCTATAAAATAGTGATATTTATTATTCTACTACCTTATTCTATGTTCAAATAATAGTTATTACTGATACAAAAGAATTAAAATTCAAAATTCAAAATGTAATGAAGAATTTTTAAGTAAAGATAAATATTATCAAATGATTTAAAAGTAATGTACTAAATATTTATATCTTACCAATTCCATTATTTAAACTACAACAAAAAAATAATCATAATATTATATCTGGTGCTCAAAGTGGATACTCTTACAAATCAAAATGCTATTTGCGGATATTTCTATTACATTGAACATTTTTTTTTTATATATTTTTAACTTTTATAATCCAATCATAGACATATGTAGATAGTCTATAAACAGAGTTCTCGGAATATGTTATAGATAGTGATACGATCATAGGTACTTAAATTTTTGGAAATGTTATTTTCTATATTAACTATTAATTTGAATCCCCTTGGTTATGATACTGTTTGATCTTACCAAATAGCAATTTTCTTTGTTTTGCAATATTTTTTTGATTCCAAATTCTTAAATTCTAATTTAACTAACTAAACCTGGTGCAAAAGTTAATATTACAATCCAGAACACTGTTCTAGTAAATTCTGGTTCATTTCAAGCATTGACTATATCTTATTATTACTATTACAAACTTCAAATATGATTAATACTATATTGTACGAAAAATATAGGTAATTTTTTTTCATTTTCTGTTAATATTTTTAAAACAATTTAAATATTTAATTAATTTAAATTGCCTTTTAATTTAGTCCCATGGTTAATTTTTCTTTTTCTTTCAGTTGGAAACAAAAATGATGCTCCAGATCGAAAGGTAGTGCTAACAGAAGATGCTCAAAGATTTGCTGATCAAATGGGCATCCAATTATATGAAACTAGTGCCAAAGACAACATAAATGTTGAACAGGTAAAATAAATAGTTAAATTATTTAATATATTTTGTTAATTAAAAAATAATTAAATAAACTGAATCTGATATAATGTGAACATCTATATTTTAACATGAGATAATATTTATTATTTATCTATAGACATAAATATATTTTATATTTTTGTTTAAGGTTACCATTATGTAAATAGTAAAATCTTAGTTTTTAATTTTTAATTATTATTAAAATGTATAGCATAATTATTATTTCTTAAAATATTAAACTAATTTTGTAACATATTTATTTACTATTATGATTAGACCATTTTTAATAAAAACTTAAATTATTTCACCATCATACAAAAAGTGGTTTATTAAACATATTATTTATAATTCTATTTTAAATTTTAAATGTATTTAATTAATTTTTTTTCACTGTCACTTTTTACATAACATTAAGTAAGTTGCTATGCTATCATACAAAAGTAACAAAGTTAAAAAAAAAATTTTTATTTTTATATGTACCTATATTATACATATAGAACATTTCAGTTAGTCACTTTTTCCATGGTAGCGAAAACTAGATACTTAAACTTAAAGGCAAATGATAAATCTGGTTTCTTATAATCTTTATATTTCTTATTAACTTTCTCTTGTCTCCCCTTAAAAGTCAAGTATCACTTTTCATTTATTCCTGTATTATCTACTTTCCATTTTCTGTTCTCCTTTCTAAAATTTAATTTTAAACTTCAATGAAGTTGATATCAACATTTATTAATATTTAAATATTATAAATAATATAATAATTAATTCTTAAAAATTAAATTGTTATTAATGGTATTATTTTAATTTTTTAATTTTTGATATTAATGTATTGAAAATTAAATTAAATGTTAGGTATATACAAAATGTAAATTATATACATTCAACAAATAGTAATACTATTATTAAAATAATAATAATATTGTCACGTTAGTAATAATCTATCAGAATGTATTCCAAATAAGTTTATACATTATGAGGACACCACGCCTCAACTGATATTTTTAAAATTGAAGTTTACATTTTGTTTTAAATAATTAATATGGATAGTTTATTAATGGAATATTATACTATTCTAAAATTAAGATTTAATAATTTATCCATAAATGAATCAATTATATTTTAACTTTTCTAAATATATTATAGATGTTCATGTCGATTACTAAACAAGTATTGCGGAACAAAAAGGAAACCAAGGAACGACAGGCGCATCAGAACAATGATGTAGTGACTTTAAGAAAAGGTCACTCAAAAGGAGCGAAAAGAAAATGTTGTTAATTCCAATTGTTGCTGTAAGTGTTTTCAATTTTAAGCTATAATTATTATTTTTTTCTTTTCAAATTTTGTTACCACACACATTATTTTATTATGTGAATACACAAAGCTCAAAGTTTTTATTTCACATTTATAAACATTAATAACAAAATAAAACCATATTTTAGTTTCTAATTTTGGCTCTACCTTTTTAATAAATTTTGGTACATTAAAACACTGAATACTACTTGATCATAATCATATTGTTTATGTTCATTATATGTATTTCATTAAAATTATTATTATTATTATTATTATTATTATTATTATTTATAATGTCAGCATAAGTAAAGTATGAATAAAATATATTTATATCTTGCCTTTAGAATATTTATGGCTTTTAAGAACTATATCATTATAAAGTATAAATGTGATATACTAAATTAATTTAAATATATTTTACATTCTGATCAAAATATTCAAAAATATTCTAAATAATTAGCATATTATGTAAATTATTAACTGAATCAAACACCATAATTCAAATATTGAATATAGTTATCAAGAATTGTAATATTTTATTATTTATTACAATATTATTTTAAATAATATACTTAGGGAAAAAATGTACTGTATACAATAGAATTTTGCTTATACCTGTGAAAAGTGATAATTTCATAATTAAACAAATTAATTTGAATTGTGCATTATGATTATTTATAAAAACTAATCATAATATTTAAATTAGTAAAAAACATAAGCTTTTATATATACATTAAAATGATACTGTTTTTATATTTTAAATTAAAATTAAAAAAATATCAATATTTACTATTATAAATTAAAATAAAATTTATATATTTATAATTACAATATTATTTTTAATCGAAACATTCAAATTATTGTATTTATATTATTTATCGATTATCAACGTCCTGTAAGAACTTACTAATTTAGAGTAGTAAGTTTATGCATATTCCAACATTTTTTAATTTAGTAAATCTGTTAATAGAACTATACCCTATATTATAATATAATCAAAAAATGTTATAATTTAATTATACTAATATAATTACAGAAATCTCAGATTATTAAAAGGTATTAATATTGAGTCTCGCACTTATTGTATAATTTATAGGTGTTTTTTCTAATTAAAAAAAGAAAAAAATAATAATTAAATAGTCTGAACAGAGCCTTACATGCAATAATGAGATATTAATTTTTTCTATTTATCTACAAGCATCTTGGTATATTATAGTTCAAAGCATTATTATATAAGTTACAACTAATGTTTACAAATTACAATAAATTATGTGTTAAAATATCTGAGAAATTAGTTATTGTCATAGGAAAAAATAAATGTTTACCTTGGAACTCATTTAAGTTTTATTCGGTACATGTAAAAATATAACATAGGCATATGTTCAATATTTATTTTAGCATTTATAAGTTATACCATGTATTTTATATTCATTTATATTGTAAGAAAAACAGCAATGTAGGAATAATGTCTAAAATATATTATCATATAACTTAATACTATTTATTCATTTTAAAGTTAAATTTATGTCGACCAATTATTTATCTTTTAAAAAATGATGGACCCTTTTTTAATTGTATTATATACCTACTGTCTTCCATTATTTTTTATGTGTAAATATCCAGTTAAAATATTTAATTTATAATTATACCTATAATTTAATAGATATCCTATGATGTTTCATTTCATTGAACAAACATGCCTTGCTTATTTAACCATCTTATTTAGATGGTAAACACATTTAAATAATGTGTTCACTTAGTAGTATTTATGAGTTATATATACCTAATATAATCAATAAATGGTAAATTATAACAATATATATTTATGCACTTATATAATCACTAATCTATATATTCAATTGAAAAAATAATGGTGTTACAAGTAAAAATAATTATAAATAATATATAGTATAGCTAACTCAGTTATTAAACTATACAATATACAAATATTCAAATAATAAAATAATTATACCACAGCTGATGGTTGTCATATTTATATCATTAATATTCATAAGTTTAAGTTGTTAATCACTCATTATTTATTATGTTAAGTGTTCATCTCATTCAGTTGAAAATATCATATTCTCATAATTAAATCAAAGTTCAGGATTTTTCATAAAGGTTAGTGATTTCTATTTGTATAAATACGTATAACAGTTCATTATTTATTCTAAGTATTTTTTCTAATATACTTAGAACACAAATTATAATAATTGGATGGCCTTACTTAGTATAACATGTCTGTTATTCTGTTAATTATTTTAAATATGAAGTAGAAATATTTCAAAATTCTTTTTTTTCTATATTCATAATTAACTAATCATTTTATATTATTGTGAAATATCAATTAAACTGATTTGTAAATTTTTAATATTAACTTGCATTTAATAAATAAATTGTTATTGTGATGTACTGAAAGCTTTTAGTATATTAATAATAGCATATTAGTTTATTTCCATTATTTGTGAAAAATAAATTTTTGTCTAAAAAAACTGAGGAATTAGATTTAATAAGTAAATTAATTTGATACATAATAAAGTATAGACTTCTTTTTATTATTATACATTAACTTAATGTGTATCTCATAAATTAAAAAGCAATACAATTTTTTATTCATTGATTTTGTATTTCATAATAAGTGATAAAAGAAATTAAATTCCACTGTAGACCTTCATTTTAAAAACAAATCACAAGTATATAATGTTAATTAATTAATATGACAGTATTGATGTTAAAATAATTAAACAACTTCGCTCAATGAGAATAATGAAACTTATTTTGATATAAATTACCTTAGGTATTTTTATTTTATTTAATGAAAATGCTTTTTAAAAGAGACACCACACCTGCATTTTTTGTTTCCGTCACACTATAGTATTACATGGCAAATGTATGTTATGTAATTCAGGTTTAGATTTGTTGTAATAGTTAATATAATAATTAATAATGTTGAAGTATTCGTTTAAAACTAAAGTAATAAGAAAATGATTAAATTTAAAAATTGAGAACATTATTTATATTTGAACATTGATTTTACAATATTTTAATTTATATATTATAATAGTTTACAAACTAATAACTCACTTCAAAATTGACATATTGTTGTTTCTTTTATTTAGTAATAGTCAATAGGTCATTTCACTCTAATATTTAATATAACCAAGTTTAACTTGAACTGTCTTACGTGAATTTTCTATAAAAACTTGTAAAAGAGAGACAAAATACGGGTGTGGCTTCCTCTTAATATTAGATTAGTTACTATATTAATACTCAATTTATTTCAATATTTTAATAATTATATAATAAAAATAGCTATAATCTAATAAAACAATTAATAAACAACTGTTGAGTTTAAAAAAAAATGGATTTTGGTATATGTTTTTACTTGAATAACTACTATGGTAAATTATATATGGTATTATTTAAGTAAACTATCGTATTACATAAATATTGTATACAATGTATTGTATTTGAAAAATATATACATATTATTTATTTATTATATTATCAAATCATGAACTGTAAATTGTTTTCTTTATAATATGTTTGTTTTTGTTATGGAGATCTCATGTATAAATTAAATTGATTGTAATGAATTAAAATCAATTTTTATAATAAAGTAAATCATATTCCTATATCCAAGTTTATTGAACAGATTGTTTTCCTTGGTAAAAAAATGTGTACACAATTTTTTAATAAAAGAAAACCCGGGTTAGATTAATATACAAGGATAAATGCCTACGGTTTTTGAGTTAAAAATTGTTACAGTATAATAATAAATACTAAATTTTAAAAGTTTTACCCCAGTGCTGCCCTTGTCTGCAGCATACAATCAACATTACTCAATCGTTTTTATCAATAAAAGGAAGAAAAATAGGTTCAAATTCATTGATCAGTCGTTCACTAATGCAATGCACACAATTATAAATACCTATTAAAATATATGGATTTTTTTTTATACTTTACTGTCTTGGGAATTTATATTATTAAATCATTAAAAATAGAAGTGATATACATTTATAGATAATAAATAATAATATAGTAACTACTATAGTCCAAGGAGTAGCCACACACGTTTATTCTACTGTCGTCTGTCACCAAGACGTCAAGGACCTCAAGGTCTTATTTGATCTGCACAATAACAAGACAAGTAATGTATATTATATATTTATTTATTCCCATCTCCGAGTATCATCATTATCGTCACCGTTGACGTTTGTTAGTCTTATTAATTTATTTCACACTCGCTTTTTACAATTTCTGACAGCATATATTATATTTACATAAAAAACGCATACACGCGGCACGACGTATACACCGCGTATACTCAGTATTATATTATTAATATTATGTAGGTACTCTAGAGCCGCACACAATAATAATGTTATGTTATAATAGGTGTTAGGAACCCTTGCACACACACTTTAGATTAGTAAGCATATTATACAATAATATAGTAGTGTAAGCAATATGTGTAATTTTTTGCAAGCGACTGCGTCGCCAAGACAAGAACGTAGAATAAGCAAGAGTTAGTCGTGAATAAGTAGCCGATTCGTATAATACTGTGTTGTTAAAATATTCTTATAATAAAATATTTTCTTAAAGTTAAACAGATTTTGTGTAGTGTTTTGAATACAACCCGTAAGTGAACGAACTTTTTTACAACATATATATACCTTTTGGCCTTAACCGAAAGAGTATATAACAACTGGTGGCAGCGGTACCTTTTCGGAGTATTCTAACACAACGAAGTCTGTCTTTTACTCAGGTGACACAGTCGTCAATTTATATAAATTTTAATATTATATACGTAACAAATACGTATCTATACAATATACGTATTATTATATACGTCTATTGTCTATACATCATTCATGCTATGGTGTCTTTATACGTAGCATAATACACCGTGTATAGTGTATTACGCAACGTCAACAACATTCCTGAGTGCGAAATTACAATCATCAACATCGATATTAAAATCGTTTCGATTGTGACGTTTACTCATCATCCGTCACGAGTCGCTGTCGTCGTCAACGCCGCCGTCGTTATCCTTGACCGTGACAGAAAATCTAAGTGGGTCAAACCAACGGAGTGGGAGCGCTGAGCGTCCAGGAACGTCACGAGAGCAGCTACGGTGTTTACATTGTGACAAGCTATCACTGATAATCAGCCGTATCAACCAATAACAACAACAAACAGCATGTATACGTTAAGCATAAGAACTATACTAGTATTACTGTAAGTTATTAATTTATTATAAAACCTTAACGTAATATTAACAAATTACTATTATAATCACGTTTTATATACATATATATACATAAGAATATTAATGCATGTCAACTCATACGAGTGATAGTGAGGGTAGCAATTCTGATTCAACTGAATTAGATCCTGATTTCGTCCCCCACCGAACGGTTGTACCTGATAATCCGTCTAATAAACCATTAACTAGGTTACAAAATAAAACAAATATAAATACAAATCTAAATCTTCTTGATAAAATATCATTAATAGACTTAAACGATAAAAACACTATTTTAAAACCAACGAACAAAATGGCGAATAATAAACAAACATTACTTTCTTTAGAAACAGCTATAAGACTCGTACCACAGTTTAATGGAGAAAATCCACAGGATGTATATCCATTCTTTAGTGCATGTGACTTTGTGATTAAGACTGTAGATGAAGAATGTCGCCCTATTCTTTTGCAGGCAATTTTAACAAAATTAGCAGGTAAAGCTTTTGCGATAACACAACATCGAGAGGTCAAATCATGGGACTCACTTAGGGAGTTATTATCAGTTACATTTTGCGCTAAACGAACTCCAGGTTACCTTCAACTAGAATTGTCCACAACCCGATTTAAATCAGGAGAAACTATTCAAGAATATTCTTCAAGAGTCGAGAAATTATTACACGAGCTGTGTAATGTCAGTACAAGCAAAAGAACAATAGCAGAAGCTAAAGCAGTGCACGACTATATCAAAGAAACTACTTTAACTACTTACATTGAAGGATTACCAGATAGCATCCGAAATATCATAAAATCTAGAAACCCATCCACTTTGGAAGACGCTATGAAAGTAAGCTTAGAAGAAGAAAAAATATTTTTATCAAATAAAGAAACACGACGTTTGTTCCAAAATAAATCTAACGCTAATAGCACAAATAAATATTGCAAAAACTGCCAAAAAAGTAATCATAATACGAATGAGTGTAGATATATAAATCGTAGCATAGACACAGGGCAAAACAGCAAACAAAAAAACTCAAATACAAAGCAAGAGACATGCGCATATTGTAAAAAAGCTGGTCATTCCATAGAAAAATGCTATAAAAAAAAAGGAGCGGATGAAAGAAAAAATAATCAACAAGAAGGTGATAAAGGAAATCAACAAAATTATTCGGGAAACGGATCGGGACCGAATGCCTCGGGCAGTCGTTCGGTCAAAGATTTAAAAATAATAGCCCAAACACAATAAGAACCTTACCATTTACAATAAAATTACATAACGACCATGCAATATTCCAAGCCTCACAATGTACGTCAGGAAGTGCAAAACTCCTAATAGATACCGGCGCAAAACTAAACCTTATCCGACTTGACGTATTGCATGACGAAGTTCTAGTTTCGGATACTAATATTTATCAGTTACAAGGAATAAACGACCGCTTAGTCAACACTATGGGTGGTGTTGTACTCATGATTTCAGATAAGAACCAAACTTTTGAAACCGAATTTCATGTGGTACCATCGTCATTTCCAATTGACGGGGATGGAATTTTGGGTAAACCTTTTCTAAAGGAAAACAAAATCATCATCAACGTAGATCAGGAGGAAATAACTTATCCTGACAATGCCACAACAACCATACCAGCCAGAAGCGAAGCGATAATTCCTATACGAATATTAAACGAACCTATAACTGATTCACAAAGTATTCTTATTCATGCCCAAAACATTAATGAACATATAATCTGTGGAAATGTCTTAAACGAAATAAAACAAAATCAAATACTCATTGCTGTAATAAATCCAACAGAAAACCCACAAACTGTGAAAATTCCAAATCTAAACGAATTATCTCATGAAACTTTTGAAATAGTACCTATAAAATGTACACAAAGTAAAGAAATTCCAAAAAATGCAAATAATCGTATTCAACTATTAAAAGAAAATCTTAGATGCGATCACATGAACAATGAAGAAAAAGAATCCATTGAAAGATTATGCAGTGAATATTCAGACATTTTTTTTCTTGAAGGGGATACATTATCCTGCACAGAAACAATACAACATGAAATCAAAACGTCAGAAACAAACCAACCCATATTTCAGAGACCATATCGTCTCCCTTATTCTCAAAAAAAAGAAATAGATAAACAAATTGAACAACTCGAACAAGATGGAATAATTAGCCCCAGTGACAGTCCATGGAACGCACCATTATTAGTAGTACCAAAGAAAACAGACGCATCAGGTATCCAAAAATATAGAGTAGTAATCGATTTTCGTAAACTTAACGAAATCACTGTGGGAGATGCATTTCCAATGCCAGACATATCAACGATCTTAGATCAGTTAGGAAAAGCCAAATATTTCTCATGCCTAGACATGGCAAGTGGGTATCATCAAATAGCTCTAAAGCCAGAAGATAAGCACAAAACCGCTTTCAGCACGGAAAAAGGGCATTTCGAATTCAATAGGATGTGTTTTGGTCTAAAAGGCGCACCAGCAACTTTTCAAAGGTTGATGAACCGAATCCTAATTGGTTTAAATGGTGTGAAATCATTCGTATATTTAGACGACGTGATTGTGATAGGAGCAACAATCAAAGAGCATGAACAAAATTTACGTCAAATATTTGAAAGATTCAAAAAACATGGACTACAATTACAACCGACAAAATGTGAATTCCTTCGACGAGAAGTAATCTACCTCGGACATGTAATCACAGAGCAAGGCGTAAAACCAGACCCGAAGAAAATACAATGTATGGTAAACTACCCCACACCAACGAATGCAAAAGACGTAAAATCTTTCCTAGGTCTAGTCGGATATTATCGAAGATTTATCAAAGATTTCAGTAAGAAAGCTAAGCCACTTACTAATTTACTAAAACAAAATCAACAGTTTATCTGGTCAGATCTTTGTCAAGAATCGTTTAATTACTTTAAAAACATTTTAATAAATGAACCAATCTTACAATACCCAGATTTCAATCAACCATTTAATATCACCACAGATGCAAGTAATATTGCAATCGGAGCTATTTTATCGCAAGGGAAAATTGGCTCGGATCTGCCAATTGCATACGCGTCACGTACACTCAATAAGGCGGAAACCAATTATAATACGACAGAAAAAGAATTACTGGCAATACTTTGGGCAGTTAAACAATTTAGACACTACGTGTACGGGTGCAAATTCAACATTGTGACAGATCACAAACCATTATCGTGGTTATTTGGAGTGAAAGATCCTGGAGCTCGTTTGACCAGGTGGCGACTACAATTAGAAGAGTATGACTATAATATCATATATAAGCCAGGAACGCAAAACACAAACGCAGATGCTCTAAGTCGAATAGCAAAAATCGACAAATTATCAAATGTAGATGACTACAGAACAAAAACATACGAAAAATTCGAAGAAGATATACAGAAAACATTAATAACAAATTCAAATGTAATCGAAATCCAGGGTGATATATTCGAGGCACCTGAAGACATAACTCTTGTAGTTTGTGTATCAAAAAATTTTGAGATGTCACAAGGATTAGCCTTAGAATTCAGAAGAAGACTCGGTCAAATTGAAACATTAAAAGGACAAAACAAAGAAATCACAGAAGTCGCACATATTCAACATAATGAGAAATCTCTAGCATTTATAATCACCAAAGAATTATGCCAACAAACAACTACTTTTGAAACATTTTATAAATGCATCATTAATCTACGAACTTTTTGCGAAGAAAACAATATTACAAAAATCGGATTATCTAGAGTCGACAATGAACTTGATAAACTAAACTGGGAAAAAGTTCGAGCCATTATTAGGTACATTTTCAAAAATTCAAAAATAAAAATCATTATTTATGTCGATATTGAATATTCTGAAGAAGAAAAGCTCAAGATAATCGAAGAATTTCATAATGCTCCACTTGGCGGTCATCAAGGCGTGTCAAGGACAATCAAGCGAATCAAATTACATCACCAATGGAAAGGACTTAAAAGTGATGTTAAAAAATTCATAGCTTCTTGTCAATCATGTCAACAAAACAAAAGCATGAACAGGACTATAAAACAACCAATGGTAATTACAACAACGGCCAAAAAACCGTTCGAAAAAATATTTCTTGACATTGTGGGACCGTTAACAACAACAAATGAAGGTCATTCATATATACTTACCATTCAAGATGATCTAACCAAATTTTCAGCGGCGTTTCCATTAGTAACTCATGATGCTAACTCGGTAGCAAAAACATTTGTTGAAAAATTTATATGTCAACATGGCATACCTGAATCGATTGTAACTGATTGCGGCACTGAATTTATGAGTAAAATATTCAAAGAATGCTGCAAGCTACTTAAAATAGAAAAAATGAATACTACACCATACCACCCACAATCCAATGGCGGTTTAGAAAGATCTCACCGAACTTTGGCAGAATATCTTAGACACTATGTCAATAAAAACCAAACAGATTGGGATGATTATGTAGCTTTTGCTATATTTGTATACAATACAACAGTTCACACAACAACTAACCATCAACCGTATGAACTTGTTTACGGTTTTCCTGCTACAGTCCCTCACACATTAAGTCGAACACCGCAAGCAAGATATAACTACGATGATTATACATATGAATTAAAACAAAAACTTCAGGAAACATGTAAATCAGCCAGAAATAATATAATAAAAAACAAAGAGAAAACAAAGAAAAAGTACGATCAAAAAGAACTACAAGTAAATGTAAAAGTCGGAGACCAAGTATGGGTAAAAAACCACCAACAGAAGGGAAAGTTAGGACCAAAATGGGTGGGCCCTTACAATGTATTACAACTAAATAACAACGAAAATATAACAATTCAACGAGGCAGAAAGGAAATAAAATTACACAAAAATGAAATAAAACTTGCAAATTAAAATTCAATAATTCATAACACATAATGCAAATATAATAATTACTCATAAATTTGTTTATTAAAATATTCAAAGCCGTATTATATCATTTTGTTTTTCCAATCTTCTTACATTTTTTTTTTCTTCTCATTTTCAGAATTGTTTTTGGAAAAACGATGGCAAATTCATTCAATCTAACTCCAATATACAACCCATCAGGAATCTATTTTCACACAATAAACAATCTACGCATATTCAACTCTCACTGGCGCTTCTTAACCTATATTAATATTACAAACTATAATGAAAAATACAATAAAATCGGTAACATGATAAAAGATTTTGAAGAGTCCTGTGAAATGAGTAAATCCCTTGAGATAGATTCTTTACAACAACTTTGTTCCCAATATAATTATCAAGCATATAACTTTTTATCAGAAATTAGTAGTAATAAAGAACATGTAATGAAAATTATAGATCAACCAAAAAACAATTACCGTACCAAGAGAGGTCTAATCAATTTAGTTGGGAGAGTATCTAACGTCCTATTCGGTGTATGTGATGACACCGACGCAGAATATTTTTACAGTAAAATAAGAGATCTTGAAATTTCAAATTCACGCGTTTCTAAATTATCTGATGCACAAATACAAATTATGCAATCAATTATATCAAACGTAAACTCATCGCTATTAGAAACAAATAAAAATGAAATTAATTTAGCCGAAAAATACAGTTATCTACTTCATGAAATGCAAGCAGAGAAAGCTGCAATAGGTATCTTAAATTTTAAAACAGCACTAGAAGAAAGAATATCATTATTAAATATCATTTTAACACAATACGCATTTGAAACAGAAAATTTACTAAATATAATAAATATGGCCCTACAAGGTTTTGTTCACTCCAGTATATTAGATATAAATACCCTTAAAAACCAATTAAAAGATATTAAAACACAATTACCCATAGGAGAAGGCATACCAATAGATTTAGATAATTCAGGAATATCAGAATTGTTACGACTAATTACAACTAACATAGTATATATAGAAAATGTATTAATTTTTGTCATAGAAATACCTATAGTTAACAATTATGAATTTATATTATATAAAAACATACCTTTACCAGTTAACATATACGATAACGACTATGTAATGATAGCTCCAAAATCTGATTATATAGCTATAGATAAATCTAGATTATATTACTTAGAATTAAGCGAAATACAAATATCAAAATGTAAACAAATGATGAATACGTTATTATGTACTTATGATCAACAGTTACATCATTTGGATGAATCCTGTGAGCTAACAATATTTAGAAAGCCAGGTATATTACCTAATTTGTGTAACTTAAAAAATGTTAATTTTAATTTTAGTATATGGCATAGATTAGATAATACAAATTCTTGGATATATGTTACGATTAGGGATAATATTATCATTAAATGTAAAAATAATTCAGAAACAATAGTAGTAAGTATAAACGGCACAGGCATTTTAGATTTAGACAATCAATGTGAAGCCAATACTGATGACGGGACATTATTAATAGCAAAAAGAAAAATAACTACAAAAATGTATAAAGACTTTATTCCACAACTAGACGTTTCAATTAACTGGAAAACTAAATTAAACATTACAAATACAATTTTAAAAAATTCAAATATTCCAGATAAAGGTAATTCTATAGTAAAAAAAAATTTATTCAAACTAATAGAATACTCCAAATCACTAGAAGAATTAAAATACATAAAAACAAGTAGTAATGTTATGGGCACAATAGGTGATGAATTATACATAATTATAACAATAAGTATCATCAGTATAGGTTTAGTAATAATAATAATTTTATATTTAATAATCAAAAACAAACATTGTAAAACATCTAATTCTGTAAAAAACCCAATAGAAGGTAAGATAATATATGAAACCGTAGACAATCCAAATCATGAAAATCCATTGCCTAGAATAATATAATTTGCAATAGGCAATGAACTTTCATTTAACCCCGGGGGTGTTAGGAACCCTTGCACACACACTTTAGATTAGTAAGCATATTATACAATAATATAGTAGTGTAAGCAATATGTGTAATTTTTTGCAAGCGACTGCGTCGCCAAGACAAGAACGTAGAATAAGCAAGAGTTAGTCGTGAATAAGTAGCCGATTCGTATAATACTGTGTTGTTAAAATATTCTTATAATAAAATATTTTCTTAAAGTTAAACAGATTTTGTGTAGTGTTTTGAATACAACCCGTAAGTGAACGAACTTTTTTACAACATATATATACCTTTTGGCCTTAACCGAAAGAGTATATAACATAGGTAACGCGTAAATAATGAATCTGAGCACGTGTGTGTATTATAGTGGTGGATCGTAAACGTAATAATTGGTAATTGAACGTGATTAACGTTATTTGTATCTCGGGGCTAGAAAGTATAAATACACAACAAGAGAATCTGCGGAACATCGGTTTTGAAAAGCGAATCGGCGGTGCTCTTAACAATAATAATAATTAGCGGCCGGACGCCGAGTGCATAATATATTAATTATAAATATTACGAATACCTATAGTACGCCGCAGGATCGATCGACCTACTTGTCATTGCCAGATGTAGGTCAGACAATAAAATATTAAAATGTGTACCTAATACGACCGTGTAAGATTTTACTAAAGTTTTCTTAATATTGTTCTAAATCGTTTAAATAGGTTCAAACGTGTGTTACGCACTTATGATTTATGACGGTATTAACTATTCAATATTGGCGTAGGTATACATTGTAATGTAATCGTGACATTATCATAATATATGATATTGTGTCTTGGGCATCTAAAAAAAATATTTAAGCCTCTATACGTTTTTATCGTTCGTCGATTAGTTTCATATCGGAAATAAAAACATTGTAGATGTGATATTCAATAAAAAAATAAAAAATAAAACCATGTTTATAAACCAATGTGGCAATTTTTAAAATTGAAATAATACAATTATTTAAAACAGTGATATTATTCGAATTTAAATGTCTCCCCCTCCCTAAAAATTTGACTAAATATTCGTCTATAAATCTAAGTTTCGAATCGATTGGGTACCTATGTGACGGAATGATGAATGTTCAATTCAGACATTTCTATACCGTAAATTTCAAGTTTTTATAAATCGTACATGACATCGTCGGTGGTTATGTACACATTATATTAATATGACATCTAGAAGTCGGATGTGATGTATATTCCGTATAATTGCTGCAATAAATATAAACAATTCTATAATAGACTCAATATATTATATTTATTTTCGGTAGGTACTTCACTACTTATAGTTTACCAATAGGCAATATTATAATTTATAGATGTTGATAAATAGTTGTATTACTACCTGTTTCTTTAATAGTTGTTTAGGACGTGTTGTACCTAAATACAGCTGTAGTATCAGTATGTATTATTATAATGGCTGGTACAAGTGGTACAGCGGTACGATAAGTACCAACTTCTAAGAAGAACCGTGAACGATGTTCCATTTCGAATTTAAAAAATACAAGAAATAATTAATGAACGAATAATTAGACATTTTAACATTTATTATATTTATCGTTTATACTCGTATTAGGATTATTATGCATCATAAATTAATAAGATATTAATAATAAATACAATCTTATAAAAATATACATATTATTATATCTTATAACTTTATTCGTACGATTCTTATTTTTTTTTAAATTTTTTTTTATAGGTAAGTAATTGTTAAAATTATTTGTCGTGTGTATTACAAATACCAATGAAACACTTAAAAAAAAATTATGATATGGTAAACAACATAAAATATGTGCCTTAATACCTTCCCCGCAAAAAAAAAAAAAACTATTTGCGCACTTGTTCAACAAATTGCACTCATCTTATTATAATCTACAAGTTAATACTGTTGAGAGTATTACAAGCTTATGACGTTTACCGGTTCGCGGTACATTTCGGTGCGTAAAGCTCAGTAGTCAGTGATTGAAAATATATTTTATTTCAGCGGCCGTTGTCGGATATGGAATTTGGAACGGATAATCCGCAGCGCAATATACGATCTAACTGTAACTGTTGTATAGTTGGATAACTGCACGCTGGTTATATACCTATAACAGCCATGAAATCCCAATGATAATATCGCAACGTGAACCGTGGAGTGTGCGTAATAGCGTAATTCAATTTTGAAAAAAAAAAGATTATTACCTATTATTATTTATTATGATTATTATTACTATTTCGAACCAGTCTCGCGATATCAGGTTGTACGCAGCGCTCTGCATATTTTTGTGATATCTACCGTGCGTTTAATTTTAATTAAAAGTTAAAACTCATCATAAAGGCGGTCCCGTCCGTCAGTGCTTAAACACATGTATGCATATCTTTCTAAAAAAAAACATAATAACGATGGAAAAGTATATATGGTACCTATACCTTTCTCTTAAGATGTTAGTTTCATTTATAAAATTTATATTATAATAATGTGAGTATATATTATATATGTAGAAGTTATGCGTAATTTAATTTTACTCGATGGTATTTAAAATATTCTACAAAGTCATAGCAGTCGTATTAGAAGACCTGTGTAAGGACTATGTTTATGCGGAGAAAGGATTCGATAGACTATTTGATATGATGTCAAGGGTTATAATATAAAGAATCTTATATATAGGTATAAAGTGGTTTTACAAAAATGTCGAAAACCGTTTAAAAAAAAATTACAGTACCTATATTATATATATACATATACACGCGTGGATTACTTTTCTGCGATAATTTGTTGTTAATGGCTGCTTCGTGATGTACATAAAATGCACGTTACGACAAAACGAACTTGGGAATGTTAAAACTTGTTATAATAATGCTCATAGGTTATTCGCGTTCCATAAACTCATGTTTTGTACTATTCATCATTACGAGTATATTATTAGGTATGTATTTTCATGTTTCTATAGTTTTTAACCATTTTTACTGTGCAAGCAAAAACCTGAATAATTAAAAATGCATTTATATACAATGATAATATGATATTATTAATCATGAATTCAGATTTATAGATCTATCAGGTTATGACGACTGAACTGTTCACCGAAACCGGACAAGTTTTTTTTTAACATTGTGTATATAATAATTATATTTTATTATATTATATTATGTTCATTTATTAAAATACTTAACTATAAATAAAGTGTACATTTTCTTATAACAATTTCGATTGTTGGTGTTTTGTAAATAAATTAGAACCTACTATTATTATATGTATATATATATATTATTATTATTTTATCAAAACCTTTAAAAATTATGTGAAAATTGTAAATATATATAAATAATTTGATATAATAATAAATAAGTTATAATGTGTATATACTATATTATACCATTTTAACATATTATATTTCCTAAGTTGTTCATGCCCATATATTTGCTGTTAGATCGAAATTATCGAGTTATTGATTTTGTTTTATTAACATAAGTGGTAAGTACTAAGTGGCTAGTGCTTTATACATGTTATAAGAAATTAAGATAACTTCGTATCTGGACCATGACATCTCAAAATGTTTGATTTAACTTAGATTCTAAGACTAATAATTAATGACTAATTAACTAAGTATACCTATTATGAATTTTATTATAATAAAGGTATTAGGTACTCGATGTTTGCGACAGCATATTTGTACAGTTATGGAAGTTTATTTTACGTATATTAATGCGTTCAAATTGGAACAAAGGAATGGCTACGCATTATTATTATGAAGATATGGATATGGTGCTGCTTATGTTTTAAAAACTAAAAACATAATGGTACACACTACACAACTGATATTAAAAAATGATTGTAATGATAAATATAAACAATTATGACCGATGTGGGGAAAATCCAATTGTCAACAAAATATTCATAAAACACTTCATAATTTGTATTTAAATTATTGTCATCAACTCGAAATATTTTATTATAATATTTATAACTTATTCATATGACCATATTGTCGGTTATCGTTTGCACATCATTAACATATCGTAAACAGAAGAATATGTAAAATATTTTAAAAACTATGTGAGTTGAACGATTTGATGTTTACATCACGTAGTATTAAATGAATTCTTATTATAAAATTTTGATCGAACTTAAAAATTCAACAATATTTTAATTCAAGTTACATAATAAGCATATATTATATTGTATTAAAAATAAATTAGCTTATTCAATTAAATTTAAAATAACAACCATAATTATAATACATAAACATATTGCGATAAAAATCTATGGTTTAGTCGTAGTTATAATTCACCAGTACACTCCAATTACTTAATCGTATCGTAATATACTACGCTTATAGTTTTTAATATCCCAAATACCTACCTAGAAAATATTTAAAAATTGAATACTATATATAAGCGTCAAGCTAATTTTTTTAAAACTATTATTAAAGATAAGATTGAAAATCTGTATACATAAATACATAAACAAATAAACAATACAATTACAATGATAATATTTTAACTAGATATGATAACATAAGTAAAAAAGACTTAATTTTGTTAACATAATAAATTTTACATTTAATATTTTAGTATATGATTAAAGTTATTGTGATTTGAGTTCATCTTCTTAGATAAAATGGAAGCTTGAATTTGAAGTCAACGCAAACCCTGTAATTAGCTGGATAGTCTCTACTATAAAGCGCGTATTTGACAAGTGAATCAGTGAGTTTTTGACTGCTAGCTGAGACTGAGATGTGGGAACTTCATAGCGAACACTTTTCGGCAGATGCGTATACAGTAAGATTATATATGACCGAAACCTTGACAATGAAGACATTGAATTAGCAGTGATTCGCTCAAGGAATCTTAAATGTTTATTTTTGTATATATAGTAGGTATACAGTATAGGTAAATCTGATATATTTTAAAGACGGCTATATTATATTGATAGCAGACATTCAGTCAAAGAAAAATAATGGGAGTAGTTTTTACTTTTTAGTATTATCACGCTGTTGAAAATTTGTTACATTCAGTGGCGCAACTAGAAAAAAATTTCGGGAGGGGTTACATTATTACAATATATAAGATATATACATAGGTTATTATACTAGGCCTCGAAGAAATTTCGAGAGGGGTTACAAACCCTTAACCCCCCCTGGTTGCGCCATTGATTACATTATACGTAACATAATATGATGCCTAAGGGCATAAAGTTTTTTAATAATATCCATAGTTTATATGGAAAGCAGCTTTGTAAGATTGAAGAAATTATTAACAACAGAACGGTATTATTCTGCAAATCTCTGAACTACATATAGTAGATATAGTTTTATATAATTTATGGAACTTTTCCATAAGAATGATTTTCAGTTGAAAGTTAGTAAACAATTTACGCTTTTAGTGGCTATAATCTCTTCCTGTTCTATTGCTGATGTGCAAATTATACTCATCATTTTGACGTCTGGTAAACGGGTGATGTGGTACGATTTTAGTTATTAATGTACCTGCAGAATAATGTAGTGTTTGAGTGTTTGGCGCTATCGGTAAAAGGTGTTAAGATTTTTCAATATTACGGCACTGAAAATTTCAGTCCTTATAGTTAAAACATATATTTATTATTTTATTAATCTGGCAGTATAATTTATAAAGAACTAACGACTGCAGTGTATAAAAGAAAACAAAAAAAATATTAACATATGTTTAACCACTTTAACCACCTACCTGCTTTTATATATATTTTTTATAGTAAGTCTGTATATGTATAGATAGGTATACCTATAACTATATATATTTTGACTGAGGTTAAATTTTCATAACGCTTTAACTTTGATTTTAAAAGAATGTGGAGTACTAATAATAGCGTTCAACGTCTTAATAATACTTGTCCGCTAGAGATTTGATATTCTTAATTCGGGTAATTGATAGTTTCATAATAAAAAATATTTTTCATTTAAATATTTATTCCGGTATTTACGCACATTTGAATGTTGACTTGTGTATAGCTCCGTTTTAATTCATAAATTAATACTTGAAAATAATACCTCCGTACTGTACATATATAGGTAGGTACCATTAGGACCTTAGGGAATTAAAGTAAAACCTGGTTCGCCAATAAACCCGGGATCTCTTTAAATTCTTGAAAATTGTAAACACCGATTGCTGCAATGTGTTCGGTATGAATATTAAACAAAAACCCGTTCTGATCATCCGAAATAATAATAATATAGTTACTCGTGTTTATATTTAATTCTTCGGTGATGCTACACTTACGTCCTAGAGAATATTTTACAATGGAAAATATTGATCATCTTCTTGGTATTTATTTTTAATAGAAAAACATATAAAACCGGTAAAACATATTATCAATAGTTATACAAGACGAAAACACTACTACTACAGGTAAGTACTTACATTATTTTTCAAATTGCTAAAGTTATACGGTTGTGTGGTATAATATGCAATACACGATAATAACGATATGTATATTGTACAGGGGTAATTGAGACAATAAATCCCTCTCCTAATTGTCATCAATATATCCTTGTATAATGAGTCTGGAGTAATTAAAATATATAAAAAATTTGTTCTTAGGATATAATTGACGATGTTTCCTTCATAAGACCTTGCTAGAAATTTGGATCTATAGTTTTATAAGCTTTAATACTACTAAATACCTACTGTACTAATTAACATAATTTAAGTATTTAACAATCTAACTTGTATTTAATGTTATAATCAGCTACCTACACTAAAAGTAATTGTGATACTTGGAGAGTTTTAGGGTTTTTTTAAGGAGATATTATGAGGTTTACAGATTTTTACTAAATATTTCCCACCTAAAGTTCAAAAGTAACCCCATCTGAACTTCAATAAATATTATCATATTGTATTATTATGTCTATTGTTTCATAGTACCCGTATAATATACAGGTATGTTAAATGTGCTAGTTAATCTTAATATCATAGACAGAAGTGTAGAAAACCGAAGACATGCTCTTCGACGACATTGTGTAATTTAATGTTTACGCCCATTCGTTCAAATGCCGTTAACTATATGAGATTTCCAAAGACTAGAGAGAGAGAGAAAAAACACCAAACAGGTTATTAAATAAAAATAATAACCTCTATAGCACATGCTTTCTGAATTGCACTGCGCGCGTCATATACATCTAGAGATAGATATTTATAATAGCTATTATACCTATATAGCTTTGAATGTAATGAAATGAGGTATCGTCGGGAATTAATCGATTTAAACAGTTTTTACGATCCATCACCTGATTTATACCGCCGAAATACAACCGATTAAAACAAAGACGTGCAGTAATTTTAAAGATATCGAATACATGTATATTATTATTTGTAGATATATTAGGTATAATATTTAAATCGTCTCCATCTATCCAATTTAATATCTGGTATATACCTATAATATGTATAATATGTCGTCGATAAAGCGTACAAATTACATTTTTTTTCTCTGTTCCGAGTGTTCCGCCACGAAACAACACGCGAATTACAATAAAATATAATATATTATAAATACCTACACCTATAATAAAGTTAATCATGAATATTTATAATATACGTCACAGTGGTGTATTGGGTGTAATATCTTATCTATTTAACACTAATTTATATATTTATTGAAAAAATATGGAATAATAGACACGTGAAATGCTAAATAGTTTTTTTTTAATGTTTTTATTTTAATTTATTGCATCAATAATCAGGATAGCCCGGCTGTATAGACAACAGATAAATCGCAACTCATTAGCCATGGTCATTAACCATAAACGTCGTCGAATGGAATAACGCTCATCAAAATATCAAATGAGAAAAAAGTAATAACCTTGAAGGTTGCACACCACCCGTTATGATAGGTATAATCATAATCAGAACTATTTCCGATTTAGTCTTTTTGCTGCCTTAGTATCGAGTCAATAACCACGCGTTGTAAATACGATCAGCGCCAAACCTAAATTAGCGTTTCACTCATAATATATAAGTATTTAAGAAATTTATATTTTTAATAGGAAAGAAAAACATATTGATAATAATTAGGTATATTCATATCTACACGACTACACACAACACACTGTTTAATTATAATATTATGTATTATATATACAGAACGTACACACATATAAATATATAATATACTTCAATGTATGCAAATTTTCATCGAAGTTTACATTTTTTGTATTTTTAACTATTTGAATACCGTAATGTATATTATAATGTATTTGAATGAAATCGTTGAAATATTTGAAATTGTTACAATTATTCAAATAATTTACAAGTGTAATTAGGTACTTATTATTAATTAAATATTCGTATATAATAACACATTTTAAAACAATAAAATAACTGAATATTATTCGAATGATAGTCTAATATCACATATTTATACAAAATAGATATAGGTACGTACCTAATTTAATATGTTTAATGTTTAAATGATTTGTTACGCAGCCTGCAGAAGACGATGAGTCTCCTATACCGCTATCGGTGATAAATGATTATTGGCAGAATACAGATCAAGCTTTGGCGCATCACGCATGTAATCATATCACAAAATATATCAGGTTATACCACACTATTGGACTATAAAATAACGATATGTGAGCAAAACACGTTGGTTTGAACCTTGAACTGTTTGGTACATATTTACAAATGCCTATATATAAAATATATTTTACAATAATTGACGGCTGCGTATGATATATATGAATAACTAACGTCCCATTATGGTAATAATTCCTTCCAAATCCCGGTTATTTTTTTGGTGGGGTCATACCAATTGCGTCCCGTAAATTTTTAATACTTAAAAATATTGTTTTTATTTTTATATTATTATTGAATTATTGAATATATTTTTCAATTCAAAATTTCAAAAAAATAAAAAATATTTTGGTATCGGTAAAAATTTAAAAGATAATTGTTTTATGAATTCGAATATGCTAATTTGTCGTGATTGTTATTGAAAATCTGTCATTGCGACATTGCTTATCTTAAAAATTGTTCTTTAATAATTTGAATAGGTATAGTTATACGGTTGTTTAAGTGAATTCTATTCGTTGTTTTATATAAATATTAGTTTGTAACCTCTCCAGAGAATCAATGAATTGAATAATGTTTGGATGGGCATTATAAAACATCGCGATGAGCTCACAGTGAAAAATTTCACAATTAGGTATTATTAATTTATTAGTAGTTCGCATTCGCATAGTAGTAGCTGAGTATTTTGCCCATAATGAAGGCGGAAAATTATATTCAAGTAGTATATATATGTTTCTAATATATAATCACTGAAATACTGAATATATTATCTATTTTTTCATCTAACGGTTTAATAGATCGTCTGTGAAACAATTGATCACTTCGTCAAGATGGAGAAATGGTAAGTAGGTAATAAAAAAATATTTTGTTTAGTATAGTTAGCTTAGTATAACTTAGCATATGTTTCATTTTACTCGCCATCATAATCTAAATTAATAACTTGGTTTGAAAATATTGAACGAGTAGTGAACTGTACTGCGACAATAATATCATGTTTGTCTACACAACGTAACACACAAGAAAATTATCAAAGTTCTTCTTTTTCAAAGGTTTGGATCACACTATACGTTTAGTCAGTTGCTAACTATCAGGAATCGATCAGTAATTTAACTGAATACTGAAACACCCAAAATAAAATAGGTTTAAATATAAAACGTGTTATTGAGGCCAAACTAGACCGATTTGCAGAATCGATTATGAACCGTTGGGAAGCAACCGCACCATATATGTTGCAGTCGAACCGTCTTAACTCTTGATGCGTTTCTGAATGTAAAGCACAACACTGAACACATACGATTCAATTTGTCCGATCGCACATTTGAGCGAATTATCCGTGACCCAAATTGAAAATGTCGTAAATAATTATTAATCATTTTTAAATTAAAATAATTAAAAACTTTTTCACAGTGTATTTGTAATATTATATATTTATAAATTATTATATTTTATTTATATTATAAACGCGTATATTATGTATTAGTATAATTATTTGATACACTTTTTAAAAACAAGTTATTCGAATTTACACGACGTTTTTGTTATTTTTAAATTATCAATAAATTATATTTGATACTGATAAATTAATTTTGGAGGTTCGAAACTTTCCAAACCTCTGGGACATGAGTAATTGGGATTTAAAAAAATCATGTTAATGCAAAGTGGTATAGAGTGTTTAAACTTTAAATGTTTGATTCTCGACGACAACGAAAAAGAAAAAAAATTAAATACTAAATTATATATGAGTACACTACGATTTATAATAGTTATAAAATAAATCAAATTAAATTTAATGTAATAAAAATATTTCATTAAAATTCGTTGTACAGAAATGGTACCACCCCTTCGGTAACAAAATAATTAGCATAGTTATCTCTTGTTTATATGCCTCCAAAAGTCCAAAAGTGGCATTTCTTCCATGACTCCGAAATTATATAATTGAACATTAAACATTGAAATTGTCTTCAGTCTCTTGGTAATTAAAATTAAATCCATCTCTTTTTCTTACGAAATTATTAGCAAGTCTTCACGATATTGTCAAAAAATTCTGGTCCAACTAAAATGGCAGTAAGTAATACACTCGCCATTTATTTGCAAGAACGCCGATTCAACGGTTCTAAACAGTTCTCTAGACAGTCGGTAATTAAATATACGCTTATAATGTCATTGAGATCACGCTGATCATAGTCCACGACCTGAAAAAGGTTGCATTACGTTTTTATGAGGCCAAAAGCTTCATCAGCCACAAATATACAAAGGGTTATATATTATTTTCCGAAAATGGCAATCTAAAATAAATAGGTACTAAATCGATAATACTAAATTAATTGACGATAACCAATAGTTTTGCCTTTAAATATTTTAGATATCATAGGTAATGAAAATGTAATTTAAACGTGCTGGAGGAAAACTCGGGAAGCAATTATATAATATAAATATAATATTATACCTTTTTATACAGAACGCAAAATTAATAAGCAGCGCTACAATCGTCTGTATCATATGTATAACTGTGTAAACTGTAAGTAAACAAGTATTGGATACGTGATACCTATCATCGTTTTATTATTAATGGCCAAACCTGCCTGTCTGGATAGTTATTATAATTATTTTTTTCTACAAAAATATATACACTCGCAATCATATAAAAGACGTATACTTGGTTATTGTACGACAAACCAAAAAGAGCTATTATGTATATTTTTTATACAGTATACAATATACATATTCACTGAGTAATTCTTTTATCGAACAACACTCATTATTTTAATATCTATTAACATTTTGAAAATATATTTTTTACATAATTCCAGATGAATTATGTCATTATGAGACACTGTTGATAGATATTGTTTTAAAAACTATACTTTTTAGTTTTTAATAATATTTTGAGTTTTTACTTTTTTAAATGACAACTCATTTTTAATTTCATATTCTAAACTCTAAAGCAAAATATTTTTCGGAGGATTTCAAATTCCGATTTATAAAAATCGAGTTTTGGACGATAAGTTTATGAGTTATAAGTTATAATTGTTAAAAATATTTTAAGCTTAGGTAAGCGAAGTATTAAATCAACATTTTGCAAAGTATCCCCCCGTACCACTCCACTCTACTCACGAATACTTTAAATACTTATAACAATGTTATAACTCATAAAATGATTTTTGATTTTTATGTGTCGAAATACTACAAAAAGTATTCTGCTTCAGAATATGAAATTAAAAATGTGTTGTCATTCAAAAAAGTAAAAACTTAAAAAATATATAACAAAAAATAACGTTGTTCTATTTTGACTGAAAATTATGTAAAAAAAATATTTTCAATAACGTTAATAATTGAAATAATGTTTGTTCGATAAAAGAATCACTCTGTATATAGGTCATATTATTATATGGTTGGTGATTTTTTTTTCTAATTCACTTGATACGCAGCAGGGTCATCCGACATAATAGATAATTAATTGGAAAAATAGACGAGGTTACGAGAAACGATAAATTCCTTCAAAATATAGATTTTCTCATTGCGATAGGTTTGTTGTATTTTAAATATTGACTTCAGGCGTCTTATAACCATATATTCATCATATAACAAAACAAAATAAAAAATGATAAACGATATTAAAATATTAGAACAACATTTTCGCATGAATTATTGTAGTTTTTTATAGGATAATATATAGCCAATACTTATACCTATTAATGATAATCATATAATATACTTATATATATATACATGATATTATATATACCAGATATTATACTTAAACGAATTACATAACTCGTATAAAGTATAACAAAATTAGTAGGTAAGGTATTTTAGATGATATTGTATGAGTATCAACTAGCTATATAATAAAAGTAATAAAACAACCATCAAGCTTATTCCTAGATAACGCATTTGAAGTACATCAAAAAGGAAGATAACCTACAGATTTTAAACACACTTATATTATTAACATAGTCTATAGCGTAATACTCAGGGACGACAGAAACAAAATTATAAAACTGTTTTCAACACAAATATTACAGCTAGGTAGAACAATGACGTTTTCTATTTTTACCCATATATTATATATATATATAACTATAATTGTTAATTCTTCTTTTATTCAAATTAATTAATACGACCGCATGAATATAATAATTTTAAATATTGCTATAATTTTCTAACATTCTTCACATTTCTGTAATTCTGTATGATGAAAACTTATACAGAAAATTATAAAATATAAACGATAAATAACCATTTTATATACATGGGGAATATGCGTAGGTATTAAGGTACCCTGCAGACTGCAGCAGTCTATATAAGTATTTATTTTAACACTTTATCATAAAACGTGTTGACAATATATTATTTATAGAATAACAAATACAAATTATTTATTTAACGTCTGAATTAATAAATTACAATTTGATTTATACATGTGATTATTTTATGTGTAATTTACGTTCATATACCTTTATATATATTATATAATATATAAAAATGGTTAATGGGATAATAACACGCACGGAAGCAAATTCATCTAATTGACAAGTTTTTTACGTATTATTTATTATAACCGAAAATTGAACAACTATGCACGATTTTAATAATTTATTATTATTTCGTTACAAATTTTTATCACACCCGGATGTATTTATTCAATCAAATGTGGTTTATATATAAATATATAATTACTATAATATGCATATATACATATTACATACTATTCATACGAACATACTTAATTTTACCAACAATGTATATGCCTTTAGCTTTACATGCAATAATAAGGTTTTAGTTTTGTCTAAGAATTTGTCGCAATTGTACGCGCGTTTATAATAAATAATAACATTATAAATTATACGTTTTTTACCATAATAATTGTTCATGATAACTTAAAAAAAAAAATTATATATTCTGATATTCATAACAATTAATTATAAGTTATTCTATAGTAATAATATACTCGTAAATCAAAATCATATACCTATAATAAAATCATTAATCGTTTCATAGAAACAATTATTAAACGAGTTACAATGTGCTTTTTCTCATCAGATAAGTAATACAGAGATGGTTCAAATTCTTTCAATCCCACCACTAAAGTTTATATATATATATCAATTTTAGTTTGTAATTTCTATGAAATATGAATTATAAACAACACCCCCACGGGATGAATTTATCATCAAATGCTTTTAAAAAAAAAAATCATACCTATCTGTGAAATTTAAAATGTAACCGCTGGATTACTTCTTTTTTCGTGTAATTCATTAATTCATTATTCATATCACGTTTATTTTACCACGTATTCTTACTATACATAAAGTTTTACAGATTATATATATTAAAAAATAAAAATATATTTTTAAATAACTTTATAATAACAACTTATGAGAAACTTATAAATATTTATTAGACTTTCAAGATTTGAATTTTCAATTCGATGATTTGGTTGTCAACTGCTGTCGCATAAAAGTTCTCGTTTTGTTTTAAGTATAGAATATCAAAGCATTTTTTTCTATTATAAATCGTGTATATATATTATATATACATATATACAAAAAAATAATGTACCTATCATTAAAAATCAATACTTGTATCGCATCGCTCAGAATCTTTTATCAAAAATACATTTTTAACCTGACATAGTCAACATTTATTTTTATAAGTTTTTAAAGTAAAATGTTTTAAAAATAAAGTTGGCCAAATGATTTTAGTTATCTTTTTAAAATTCAAAAAATATTCATCTTTACTTGAAACTTTTCACAATTACCTATTATATCGCTCATTTCTATACACAAATAAATATAAAAAATATTTTAACTAATATATTAGTATTTATAAATTTATACAACTAACCTTTGGGAGTTTAAATTTTATTTGTAGTACATACCATACCAATTCATTATATAATACTGCCTAAGTTGCAACGTCGCTATATTTTATTTATATAGGTGAAATTTAATTTTAATGACTCCCACGTACTATGTTGAGTATATTTAAGTTTTTTAATGTACTTATTAATTTGTTTTGATTATATAATTATAAATTTATAAATAATATACAATTTTCATGTGTATAGTGTTAAATGTTAATATATAAAGTATTAAAGTGCATCATAAATAAAAATTCTTACTGAATATAAATAGCGATAGGTATACCATATATTATAAATATATTATGTGCAATTAGGTATGTATAGTTGTATGTATAAATACATTTATATAGAACATAAGTATATTGTTTTAGTTGTAAACCTGCAATATATTAAACAATATACATTATACTGTAATTTAGTATAGTATAAATATCATAAGCTATGGCTTATTTATGTAAAAAATAATATGTACACGGTACTAACAATGAAGAAATGTATCGATGCAATATACCAATAAACTAAACTAAACTAATTAAATTGCAATGGTATAGTTATAAAAATAATATTAACACACAGACTTGCAAAATATAGTATCTATATAAAATGATTTCACTAAAATAAGTCTTTGACAGCTATATTTAGTTTTCAAACGGCAAACTTATTTTATATGTTTATATCTTATTGGCTTATTACATAACAGTATCGGCAGTGGCGTAACAAGATGGGAAAGGGCCTCGACGCCCCGGGGCAGTAACTAAATTAGGTCCCTTAATTTTATCTCTAGGAAAAACCACATTATACAATATTCATATTAAATTTCAAATATTTATTTTCAATTATCATTTAAACAAAAATCCAATCTTATTTTATTTCAATTATTTTACGGATGTATTTTTAAGGTTTACCAAGAGCTCTGAGGGCCCCTGAGCTCTAGGGACCCCAGGTCACTACCCTGCTTTGCCTGATGATAGCTACGCACCTACGCTACTGAGTATCGGAATAATTATTATTGCCGCACTATTTTATTACAGAAGCAACAATTTACGATTCTTGTATTGTAAACACTTGTTTACTAACTGATATAACTCGTAGATTGGCAACACGTAACCGTGGTTTAATAAAACATGACAGATCTGAAATCAGAATTTTTAAATCATTATATTAAGAATAATTCGTATTATAATATGTATATATAGCCTATCATAATATACCTACTTAAGTACTGTAAGTTGAAGAATGCTATATAAGGATCATCTCATATTCTCGTGTAACATTATATACAAAATATACTTAAAATTAAACTCATATACACGTCAATGTTCGTGCAACGTAAAACTTACCGTGGGAATATGTCATGATGTACCTAAAACGTTTAGGTATTTCTTTACATGCAAATAAGGTAATCGTATTTTTTCATATACCACGTCAATGAAACTTGTATTTTAGTTATATTATTTACAAATGTATATAGGTATATTATGAATGCATATTGCATATAATAGGTATACCTATTCAATCATCCGTTTTCTTCTTATATCTACATAATAAGTATGTACTATGTACTTAATACTTATTATTAGGTATTAGTTACTTTTTACAGACGTATAACCAACCGTATTTTCGTGATAGGGAAGTTCTTTTTTTATCCATATATTCAACTTATTCAGTACTATATATATACATATATAATGCATAATAACGTTTCATTATGTATTTTATTCATTGTTGATGAATATTTAAGTAGAAGTACGAGCAGTATGGTTAAGACTTAATTTAACTGTCAAAGTAATATGATATATACACATATACGTTATACCTATCTAACTTTAATAATGATAACATCTGTCATCTAGCTGTAAATTGCATATGTATATACAGCGTGAGTTTTCTTATGTTACCCTATTTAGTATTTATATAGGTAATACTGTAAAAGTATATGTGTATTTTGCAGACAAATATGCAATAAGTCATAAGAACATGTAAATTCAAATTTGTATTATGATTGTGCTGGATTTTAATACTTATTTCTTTATTTGGTATAAAAAAAGGTGTTTGAAAAAAATAAAATTATAGTAGATATTGTATTTATTATAACATAATGCATTATGACGAGACAGTAACAAAGACATGGACAAAAATAATATCTACTGTGCCCATAGTCATTAATAACAAAATAACAAATTGTAATCAAACATACAATATATAACATTTAATAAAATTTAATATTTTTAATATATATAAATAAACCATTTAAAAATTATTATTCTCATATTTTATTTTTAAGAAAGTATGGTATATTATACTTATATACCTTTATAGTAATATAGGTATTAGATTATAACGATCATATTAATTTTGAATAAATCATTATCAATTCTAATTAAGTATTTTTTTTTTGTGAATTTATTATTATATTTGTATGAATATAGAATAATTTTCCATTCATTGAGTTCAGATATGCATATTTGTTTATATATGTATATATATTATAATTATATATTTTTTTTGATTCAAACCAGATATTTTTTGTGTATGGTATTAATCACATTTTCTATAAAAAATGATATTTATTTGACTATTTTATAGTATTTTTATATGTGCTATTAAATAGTAAATGACTATAGTGCATGAGGAATATCTTCTAACTGCTATCTATATGTATATTAAAAAACAACATAAAATCAAAAACTTTTAATAAAGAGATGTATTTATGAGTGATTTTTTTAAAAATATAAATCAAACGCCTAACAAAATGGTAATACATATACATTAGTATGCAAATAAAAAGTAATACATTCTCTATTCTATCTCAGTTCTTAGGATAACTAACATCGTAACATTAATGTCAATTATACGTATGTATTGGTATATTTTATATTTTCGAGCATACTGCTATTTCGAACCTATTAGACTACGGTTATTCATATTAATCATATATTATATCTAGCTGTTTATAATTTATATATATATATGTATGTATATAATGTAAATAATAGAAATTATAATGATATTTTATAAACGAAAGAAATGTTTTTCGTTTAAATTATATTACTGCAGGTATTATAAATAGTGAATATACCTATTACCTATTTATTCGGTTTGTATTCGTATTATAAATAATATAACATTATTATACATATAGGTACGTATAAGTAGGTATGTACCAACTACCAATATTATTTATGCGCTTGTATTAAATAAATAACAATAATTTTACAACACTTATTGAATTTAATTTTAGTTTAGATTTAAAAACTATAATATAAGGTAATAAATAACTTTAGAATTTAAATAAATAATTTTCGTACTTCAAGTGTGAAGAACTAAATAGATGTAACATTGTAACATTTGTTACTATATAAATAATATAGCCTATGCCCTATAGGTACTTACTTCTATTAAGTCTGCTACAACTTAAAATAAACAAAGTATATGCATAAATTATTATAATACTAGATATAAAAAAAGTGTTTCTATAAATCCCGTTAAAAAAAAATTAAACAAATGACAAATTAGTTTTTAAAATTTATCGAAATGGTAACGACTAACGATAATTACATAAATTTTGGTCATGTTATCAACGATAATCTATAGATTGTTATGAAAATATGAAATTCGTAATATACGATTATATATATATTATAAATAGATACTATAATACATCATCATCATATATGTAGCCATGTAAGTATATTATACATACATACATATATATATATATAGGTATTGGTATACATATATATAAAGGTGTTATATAGCTGTTGTAGCGATCTTTAAAGAATATCTTAAGGTAATTAAAGCCACACGAATATTACATATTTTGTGTGAGGGAAATTAATTAACAAAAAAAAATACATAGTTCGTTTTTTAATTATATTTTAAACGTCTTGTGTGCATACACGGTCAGATAGGTTTATATTTTATATACGAGGCGTCTAGATAAAAAACATAATTTTTATAAGGTGTTTTTAACAGTCTAATAAATGGTGTTCTAAAGCCGTCCTAGGACTGGCGTTGTTTCTTATGTATACCATATTATACGCGTACACCTCTATAGTCTATAATAAAGTGTATATAGGTACCTATTATAAACAGTATATACGTATTACACATTTACACCATTTCCAGATACCCGAGAAAAGCTGTCGAGTGTCGATATATCTGATAGTGATATATAAGTACATATATAAATATATATAGTTTAATTTAAATCACCGTGGTATAAATTATTATAAGTAGATACAGAATTTGTCGAACCGCAGACCACTGCAGCCTTGGTGGAACCTAATACTACATATATGATGACGAATATTTACCACAATGCGTAATGTGACGCCGACACACTGTGATCCATTGATGCTTGGTGGTATAGGTACTTGTATGCGTATTTCGTGTATATTGTTTTATGGCCGGGCGATTGGATCTTTGTGTATTAAAAATAACAATATTATAAGTACCGATTATTATTACCTATAATTTGATGGCACGCGACGGAACATTAAATTAATAAAATAACCGACGGGTGGTACGCTGGATGCACGGTGATTTTAGACGCAATATAAGTGGGGAGTGTAGTTTGAGTGAAGCTTATTAAGTCCCTTCAACACTCTATAATGGGCACTTGAAAGAACTGTGTGAATTTTTTTTACGGCATAAAAAATGTTTTTCTTCAAAAATTACTGCAATTTCAAATCATCCCGTACGGCTAATAGGAATTTTAACAAAAGCTATATATATATATAACTATGTTTATAATTCATAGTACATCCCACCTCATAAGAACATTAGGTTTTATATTTAATAATTATGTTAAAAGAATACACGACATTATTTTTTTTGTTAATTTAAAATTTTAACTTATTTTTAGTCCTATCTAAGATCTAACGTATATCATCATACCTACCATAACATATTCCTCTAAAAAATTACAATTTATTTTTACTTTTTATTTTCTAGGAATTTTGGGAGTATAATGCAGGAATATAATATTATGTCGGACATGAGTGTTGTGCGGGTGTCTGTGATGTATCGTCGAGTGAGAGAGAGAGGCCTGTCCACCGCGGGAATCTGTTATTTAGTTACAAATTTTGCTAGCCTCTATAGTTGCCGAAATTGCGTGGAACATGAAAAGCGAAAAAACGAAGAAAAAAAACCGACAACGCGCAAGGATCGTACCGTCTTGCGCGCTCGTCTCCCAGCGCGGCGGTGTTCCCGCGACGACGGGCGACCCTCAATGATATCTGTCCCGACGATCTTAATAAGATATTTAAATTAATGATCAAGCGCGCGTTTTGTTCACCGCGCACAATACGTATACGCGTGCGCTTGTGTGTGTGTAAAATTCGTCGGCTTTACGCCGCCACCCGGGCGAATCAAGGTTAAAGGGAGGATCCGTTTGCGGGGTCAGTCGACCGCATTCCAATATGGCCGACATCGGAATGCGACGCGTTTTCGTGCCCGGCACACACAAACGACACAACGTATTTTTTTTCGCCCGTACCCCCCTCACGGAGAGAGATCACGACGACGGCCGCTCGTCGTCCCCACTACTGCGTCACCGGTTGTGACCGGATCGCGTTACCACCACCACCATCGCCTACAATAACAACAACACGGCCGCCGCGCCGCGACCGCGGTAACGGCCGTTCTGCAAGACCGTCGCCGGGCCGGCGAAGAGGAGACGACCGTCGTCGTCGGGAGAGGACCGACTGTAATAGAAATAACAATTCTACCGCAGTCCGTGGTCTACGTTTCTCCGAGGCGCCTGATTGCCCGAACGCGTGTGTTTGTGTCGATGTGACGGTGCGTGTGCGTGTGTATATGTGTGTGCGTTGAGCGCTCTGACGGCGACGATGATCACGCGCAGCCCTCGTAATGTCGATAGGATTTTACGATAACGCTAAATAATAATAATATTATGAATGCGACGTGCCGTTAAAGTCTCCGCCGCAATATAATACTATTTTATCGTACCGTGATGTCGATAATCGCAATTCACGAGTTCACGACATGCATAATAGATTGAGATAAATATGTGTAAGGATAAATTGTTACATCTCGGAATACTGCGTAAGTTGACGATCTGATGGTATTTTTCACACCAGTCTATTGTACAACCCTACAGGCCACAGTCCCCATGTTATGATATTTATTGCCTGATGAACCCATGTTTTCCGATCTATCCATTTACGACCATCGTAAATAGCGCTCCGAAAGCGATGGGTTTTTATCTGTCGGGGTTTTATAGCTTCTACTCTTATAGCGATGTGTACGAGCACTATGAGAAAATCTTTTTTGATTTTTACCGCCTTTACGCTGAAACGCTTGGATGATCTGCAGTAAATTTTCACTATAACTAAGATAAGGTGATAATAACCATATGTGATTGTTTCATTTTCTTGTATGAATGACACAATATGTATCATGTTAAATCGCACACATACCATTTTACAGAAATCTTTGACGGGTATTTATTAGAAACCATTTTTTACATGCAATAATGTTAGTACTTGCTTAAATTTAAATATTCTTACTTAGGTTATTGATATACTTTCACTGGTTATATAACTTGGGTAAATTCTATTAATCGATTTCAAATTTTCAATTACCAAGTATACAACTAAAACTGTTATAAATACCGCAAAATTGATTTCTATTTTGTAAATTTTGTTGAACAACAACATTAAACTGTAACTTGTTAAATTAAATTCTATGTATGTGTTTAAAATTCTTAAATTTACATAGGTATTTATGTTTTAGATATAAAATAATGAATAGGTAGGTTATAGACATTGGTGGTATTAGAACTTGGTACAGATTTCAATTTGATGTAGATTATTAAACAGTTTGTTGGTAACGAAAACATATATTTATGTATGGCTCTTTTTTATGACATCATAAGAAGTAAACTGTTTTTTTTTTTTAGATCTTTTGACTATTCATAATACCTTATCATTGGTCTCAGCGATGAGGCACTAATTTAATTAGTGAAGTGATTTAAACTCAATATCTAATCAGATCAATACATTTTGCTAGTTTGCTACTTTCATGTCATAGATAATCAAGTATAAAGACTTTTAAATAGGTTTTATTGTTTATTTAAATAAATAATTTAACATTCAACAAACATTTAACACAATTTATTAATTAATTATAAAACATAAAATACCATTCTTATTTTTTTTTTACCTTTTCGATTGGTTTTTATTGTTTCATTTTCAGTATGTAGAATTGTGCCTATTAGTAATATATTTTTTATTTTTAATCTATGTCTTTAGAGTAAAAATATCTACAGATATGTGAATATAGAAATGTTGTCAAAATCATGCCACAAAGAGACCTATCTGAGGTAATTATTTTAAATTAAATAAATTACTAAATTAATTTACTATACAATAAATTAAAGATATTGAAATATGTTTTATTTTTATTTTTGTTTAGGTGGAGCCAGAAAATGGGTGTGGCGAAGAAGGTTTTATGGAAAAAGTGCGCGAATCCAACGCTGCATGTGAATCTGGAGACTATGTGCGAGCTATACAATTGTATAGTGAAGCTCTACGTCATTATCCTGACAACCACATTCTATATTCCAATCGATCTGCAGCTCTGCTCAAATTGGGCAGGTTTACAGAAGCGCTGCATGATGCCACTTGTGCCCGTCAGGCCAATCCCAGTTGGCCAAAAGCACATTACCGAGAGGGTGTTGCTTTACAATGTTTGGGGAGGCATGGAGACGCTCTTGCAGTATTTAGTACAGGGCTATCCATTGAACCAAAATCAACTCAGCTATTAGCTGGTCTAATCGAGGCTTCTATAAAGTCTCCTCTTAGAGGTAATAGTAAAGAAAATATGTCTTATTTTTGTATAATGTGTATTTTACTTTTTTCTTTCTATATTTAATAGGTGTGTTAGAGCCTACGTTCGAACAGTTACAAAGTATTAATCATAATGGAATAACATTGGACAAATCTCCATTTCTCGTCATGTCTGTGATAGGTCAAGAATTATTAGCAGCTGGACAGTATTCAGTGGCTGTAGTTGTCTTAGAATCGGCCCTTAGAATAGGAACTTGTAGTGCTAAGTTAAGAGGCTCTGTGTTTTCTGCATTATCTTCAGCTTATTGGGCACTGAATTCTTTAGATAAAGTTTGTATATATTAAAATTAATTTGAATCTTGATAAATTCATCTATTATGATCTTAACTACTTTAACATAGGCAATTGGATACATGCAACAAGACTTATTAGTAGCTAAATCTTTAAAAGATATAGCTGGAGAAAGTCGAGCACATGGTAATTTAGGATCAGCTTATTTTAGTAAAGGAAGCTATAAAGAAGCACTTACAGCCCATAGATACCAATTAGTTTTTGCAATGAAAGCCAGAGAAATGAAAGCTGCTGCATCTGCTCTCACTAGTCTGGGTAAGTCGCTAATTATTTTTAATTTTTTATCTATATAACAAAAATTAAGTTTCACATTTAAATTTAGTTTACATAATAATAATTTTCGTTATAAAATCTTATACTTCTAATTAAAAAAAAAAGTTATTTATAATTGTATTATGTATTATTTAACCAAACCAATATTTTGGTTTTTAATAAAGATTAATTATAGCTTTATACAATTTTTTAATTAGGTCATGTGTATACTGCAATTGGTGATTATCCAAATGCTTTAGCATCACACAAACAATGTGTACAGTTAGTTAAACAAATTGGAGAAGTTCTTCAAGAAGCTAGAGAGATTGGAAATGTCGGTGCTGTTTATTTAGCTATGGGTGAATTTGAAAGTGCATTGGACTGTCATATGCAGCATTTAAAGTTATCAAAAAAATTAGGAAATAAAGTAAAATATAATTTATTGTTTGGTTTCAATTCCACGTGTAATCTAAATATGTTATTTCATTTGTTAAGGTCGAAGAAGCACGAGCGTTTAGCAACTTAGGTTCATCATATCATTATAGGCGTAATTTTACACAAGCTATTAATTATCATGAAAATGTCTTAAGACTTGCCCAAGAACTTGGGGATAAAGTGATTGAAGCCAGAGCATATGCTGGACTTGGCCATGCAGCAAGATGTGCAGGAAATTATTCTCAAGTAGGTTTTTTTATAAGAGAAAACTTATTTCCAATCAATTAATCAAATATTATGCAATTTTTAGGCTAAACATTGGCATGAAAAACAATTAGACATGGCATTAAATACACATGATAAAATAGGAGAAGGAAGAGCATGTTCAAATTTGGGTATTGTGTATCAGTTACTTGGAGCTCACGAGTCTGCATTAAAACTTCATCATGCTCATTTAAATATTGCCAAGTCTTTACACGACCGAGCTGCTATGGGAAGAGCATTTGGAAATATAGGAAATGCTTACAGTGCCATGGGTTTTTATGAACAGGTAAAATCTGAAATAATTATATTATAATATTTTAATTAAGATTAAATAATAAAATATACCTAACTAGGCAATTAAATATCATAAACAAGAATTAACAATATCAAAGGAAGTCAAGGACCGAAATTCTGAAGCATCTACTCATGGAAACCTAGCAGTAGCCTATCAATCTTTAGGAGCATTTGAAATGGCTCTTTTACATTATAGAGCTCACCTAAATATTGCGAGAGAATTGAAAGATACAGCTGGAGAAGCTTGTGCTTTATTAAACCTAGCCAATTGCTTAAGTACACGAAGTGACTTTTTGCAAGCCATTCCATACTATGAAAACTATCTAATGTTATCTCAGGTAAACTGTTTTTAGTAATTAATAATATAAAACACTTAATATGTTTATTGATTTTAAAGGAATTACATGACATTGAAGGAGAAGCAAAAGCGTGCCACTTTCTGGGTTATGCTCATTACTGTTTGGGTAATTATCGAGAAGCTGTAAGATACTATGATCAAGATTTATCTCTAGCTAAAGATCTTCAAGATAAAATGAATATGGGCCGAGCTTACTGTAATTTAGGTCTTGCTCATTTAGCATTAGGCAATCTAGAAACATCATTAGAATGTCAAAAGTACTTTTTAGGTAATTTTTTTAAAAATCCAAAAGTAATTTGTTATTATAATTATAATCTTTTTTTTAGCCATATCACATATGACGAAAAGTCTTCAAGCAAAACTCCGTGCTTTAGGCAATATTGGAGATATACTTATTAAAATGAACGACACAGAAGAGGCCCTCAAAATGTATCATCGACAATTCACGCTAGCCAGACAAATTAGAGATACAAATATGGAAGCAGCAGCATGCAGTTCTTTAGGCTTAGCTAACAGATATATAAAATGTTATGATAAGGCTCTATCTTACCATTGCCAAGTACAATTTATACGACATATTATGTTGAATACTATTTATTATTATGGTTTATATTTTTAGGAATTAGCTCTAAGACAAGAAGTAAACGACTTGAAAGGAGAATGTTGTGCTCATGGACATATTGGAGCAGTATACATGTCTCTTAGAAATTATACCAATGCAATAAAATGTTACCAATTACAGCTCGAAAGAGCAAAAGAACTGAGAGATAATGCAATTGAGGCTGAAGCTTTTGGAAATTTAGGTACTATTCAGAAATTATAAAACGTATTTTTATTTATTTCATAAATTTATGATTATTTATGTATTATAGGTATAGCAAGAATGAATATGGGAATTTATGAAGGAGCAATTGGATATTTTGAACAACAATTAGCTACTCTAGAACAGTTGTCATCTCATACATCTTTAATAGATAAAGTACACCTAATTAATTAATTAAAAGCAATTAGTTTTGTTTATTTTTAATTATTATTTGAATTAACAGGGACGAGCGTTTGGAAATCTTGGTGATTGTTATGATGCTTTAGGGGATTTCGATGAAGCTGTTAAATGTCATGAACAATTTTTAACCATTGCCGTACAACTTCAAAACCTTCGGGACCTTGAAAAAGCATATTTCTGTCTAGGTCAATCATACCGACGAATTGGACACCTTGATCAAAGTCTTGTTTGTTTTGAAAAAATACTAGTCATTGCTCATGAACTTAACAACTCAGAGATGAAAGCTTCTGCATATGGTGAATTGGGTTCCAATCATGTTATGATGGGCAATTACCAACAAGCAGTGTCCTGTTTGCAAAATCAAATATCAATAGCTAGAGAATTAGGTGATAGAAATGTTGAAGCAAACGCAGCATCTGCTCTTGGATATGCACATCAGTTAATGGCTCAGAATAGCGTGGCTCTACACTACCATAAATTAGATTTAGAAATTGGCAAAGAACTTAATCAACCATTGTTGCAATGCAGAGCATATGGAAACATTGGAAATGTAGAAGAAATTTTAGGAAATTTAAATGAGGCTATTAAATATCAAGAAGAACATTTGTCAATTGCTAGTCAAATTGATGATAAGACTGCAAAGGCTGCTGCTTATGGAAGTTTAGGATCATTGCACCATACATTAGGACATACCAGCCAAGCAGTCATTTACCTCACCCAAGCATTACAAAGTATTGATATGACAGGAAAACCAGATGAAGAAGGGTGTATTAGATATAAGCTAGGAATGGCATTATTAGCTGATGGACAGTCTGATGCAGCTAGAGGTCATTTAGAACAAGCTTCTGAATTATTAGACAATGCTCTTAATACCATTACTTTAGAAAATTCTCATTCTATTACTCAATTAAGATTGGAATGTTACCAAGCTTTACAAGTAAGTTTATTAAAACTAAGTACCTATTAGGTTTATCAAAATTATTTATTATTATATTATACCTAACCTATATATACTTAAATCTTTAAACTTACTACAAGATGTGACCAATAACTTTTTTAGTAAATTTTTTTTCCAACTGATTATCCTTTCTCTTTCATTCAGTTAAACTTAAATCTCATAATAGTGTCTACTCTTAATTTTTCTATAAAAAATTAATAATTGTTTTAGCCCTATTCTTGTAGGTTTATTTTTATTAAATTATATTTTTGAAAATGCCTCCTTTGATAATGTTAAAAAAGTAATGAATATTGAACATTTTTCTAGTTAACTAAAAATATTTTCTTTAATTCATAAGAAGAATAAGATATTGATTAAATTAAAATATACTATTTGAAGAAATGTTTGTTATAATTTAATATTTAGTACTAATGAAACATCAATATCAATTATTATTACTAAAAATCACTTATTATTTACTCATAATTTATTCTAAATGTGTATGTTTCATTATGAAAAATAAATTTAAATTAAACAAATTTTAGAATAAATAGTTAGTAATTAAGTCTAGGTCTAGCCTGTTATTTCATCAATTAAATAAATTTTCTTTTTTGTTTAAATGATTTGTCATAGAAAAGATTTTAAAACTATTTCAATAAATGTAAACATGAAAAATTTTTTTTAACCTATTATGTGTAAAACGTTGGAACATACATTGGTAAATAATAATACATTTTATTTATTTTTTAGACTGTGTTAGTGCAATTAAATAGATGTGAGGAAGCTCTTTTAGTCACAGAAAAATATCGTATTAGAGCAAAAACTTCTAGTCATAATACGAGAATCAAATCTTCTCCAGATTACCATAAAATAAATTCTGTAGATAGTATACTTGATATTGTAAATAAACAAAAAGCTTCAGTTCTCTATTTCAGTATAGCATCTGGTTATTTGTTTTCTTGGCTTATTATTCCAAATAAAGGTAAGCCTGTTCAACTTTTACCCTAGCAAAATGTTTATACAAATGTATTTATCATTCAGGTGTTGTTAAATTCCACGAAACTTTAATTCAAATTGAAAATGGCATGGATAATCTATTGACACAGTATCTCAAAGATGTGAAAAATACACTTAATGTTCAGCAACCAATGTAAGTCTACAAATAAGTTTATATTTTATATATTATGTTAATCTCGCCTAATCATACAACATAATTGGTGGATTTTGTATTCCAGAATTGATTCGGATTTGAATGAAGCTTGTCACTTAGATGAACTAGGAGATAGACTAGCTCAAGAAAATGAACGTAGTTATTTAAGAATGGTTAATCGAAACCATTTATATAACTCAAGTAATTACAGTTTGAGTAGTTTGTTCAGGTATTTATTTTTACTTATAATATTGTTTTATGAAAAAAATCAATATTAATTGTTTTTGTTTTAGTGTTGGAAGCTTAGGTGGAAGTACGGTTGGTTCTGCTAGTCGACCGGGTAGTGTGAGAGCAAAAAAAACAAAAGCATGGCTAATTCCCGATAGTCTAAACAAATTGTATGAATTACTGATAGCTCCTTTTGAAGATTTTCTTTTTGCGCCATGTGGTAATTATTAAAAACTGAAGGAAATTATCAACACATAAATTTACATTTTAATATATTTTTTTGTATAGCTTCTCATAGTAAAGGATGTTCAGGTAGAAAAGAATTATTATTAGTTCTTGAACAAGATTTATTGTTGGTGCCTTTTTCAATGTTACACCCAAAAATTGATGATGATAGCCATTTATCAGGAGAATACTTAAGTGAAAAATTCAGCTTACTTATTACACCTTCCTTAATGAAATTTAAGGAAAATCAAAGGTTAGTATTGTGATTATGACTTATGTCTTATGTAACATTTTGGATATCAAACTAACTTTTGTAGATTTGTACACTATAAACTACAATGACGTATTTATGGGAGAGATTGATTTGGGAGATATATTATTTCCCATCTTGACTTCCTTTTTTTAGCTTATATTCTAAAGTTATAGTTATAGTTTTTTTTCATTTATCACTTCATTAGTAGGTATTAAAGTACCGGGATGTTTGGTATCGACAATTTTAGTCATACCTCTTCGGTTCCACGACATTTGATCCGATAAATAATATCCGGCGACAAATGATCCGCGTTATTAGATCCAGTGCAAAAATATCCTGTACTCAAATTAACCAGGTTAAAAATATCCGGTATTTTATAAATAATATAAAATCAAAATTATTGACAGTTAAAAAAATATATAAATATAAATGTAGGTATAATAATTATTGTAGGATAAATATAATTGTGTTTCTATGATAAATAAATAATATAAAATCAAAATTATTGACAGTCAAAATATAAAATAATTGTTTTTCTATGATAAATATATATAATTTAATGATTAAAAATTGAAATTATGAGCAATACCTTTTAAGTAATTTAATATATCACCTCTTTGGTAATTTAATACAACATTTTCTAGTCGCTGGTCCAAATCTTTATATTTTTTTCTTTTTGATGCATGGCTTTCTCCTAAATTAATTTTTTCTATTTTAGCTTCCACCAAGTTTTGTTCAGTTTTAATAAAATTAATAAATTTCCATATTGTCGTATGATAGACTCCTATGGAAGAATTAAATGCATTATGCCACCCCTCTACTGCATTATTTGTTCTTGGTCGTTTCATTAAAACATTTTCATATACATTCCATATATTTAATGGAAAAATTGGACTTCTTCTTTTCCTTCGTACAGGACGTCCAATCCAAGTGTCCTCGAAGTAATTCAGGATGGGCTGGAAAAGAGATTCATTTTCTATGTAGTATTCTGACTCTATAAGTTCTTTAAATGCATATACTACATCATATACAAGTACGAACGCCAAAGCACACAACTGTTTTACTTGAAGAGCAAATGTTGCGTTTTCAGAATACATTATTTGTAATCCTAATGATTGTATTTTACGCCAAACACACTGACAAAAGTGAAAAAAATATCCATTAATTTTTGCATTAGGAAAAATGTCTTTAAATGCTGAAATAAACACTTGCTCAAAATCAATATGTATTGACTTTGGATCAAGATCGGGCTTACATTCATTTCAACAATTGATTTAATACTTCTGTATATGTATCTTTTGTTCTATCAGTATTGTAGTGTGTTGTATTTATACAACACGAAAACCAGAAAACTGATTATCGCCGGTTATCGTTGTCACGGGATATTTTTGATGCCGGTTATTTTGTCGCCGGGTTATTATCTACCGGATCATTTGTTGTCGGATATTATTTATCGGATCAAATGACGTGTCACGACCTCCTCGGCTCCCCCTTTAGAGAAATTCTAAATACACCACTGATAAACTATGCAGTATGAAGTTTAAAGTTAACTGTGCAATGTTATGCATGGAAAAATGTATTATTGTAAAACCATTATTTACCAGCCTTAAATACATTTATAATCAATATAAAAAAAAAAATTTTATTTTTAGAGCACAAAAGAAAGCTGGAGTTAATGAATCTTCAAATATGACCACACTTGTGGTTGGTAATCCATTACTCCCAAATTGTGTTAATGAACAACTTAGTTTAAATGAACTACCACATACAGAACAGGAAGCTAGTATGGTGGCTGAAATGTTACAAACAAAACCTTTAATTAAAGCGCAAGTAAGTAAAATTGAATTATTTATAATAATAATAAAATTCATTATTGGACATTTTATTTTAGGCAAATAAGCATAACATTTTAGAACAACTAGTCAAAGCAGAGTGCATTCATTTAGCTACCCATGTTAGTTGGGAATTATCAGCCATAATTTTATCTCCAGATGAAAGTGTAATAATATTATTAATTTATGTCCTATTTATATGTAATGGTTTCCTAATCAGTAATTATATATTTATAGGAAACTACTCCACAATCTGATATGAATATTTCCGAAGTATTATTAACTACAGAAGATTTATTGTCTCTCAAGTTAAATGCAAGGCTAGTAGTATTAAGTTGGTCACATGCACGAGATGATTGGGCTACATCAAAAGGATTATATGACCTTACCAATGGTTTGCTCATGGCTGGAGCTCAATGCATACTTGTATCTTTATGGCCAGTACCAAGTACTGCTGCTAAGATTTTATTAAGAGCATTTTACTCTGCTTTATTACAAGTAATTTATCAATTAAATTTGTTTCAATATATTATTATTATAATATTAAATGTGACATTAATTAGGGATCAAGAGTGTGCCGTGCACTATGTGATGCAATGCAAACAGTTCAACATACAAAACATTTTTCTCATCCATCGAACTGGGCTGGATATTTTTTGATTGGTTCAGATGTACGTTTATCAAGCAAAGTGGCATTAATGGGGCAAGCTTTATGTGAACTATTAAAAACACCTGACCGATGTAGAGACGCTTTAAGAGTTACTCTTCACCTGGTATTTATATTTTATTACTATTATATAATATTCTGAAAAAAACATTTTAAGTTTATTTTGTGTTTTAATATGTTCAGGTTGAAAAATCTTTGCAACGTATTCATCGTGGACAGAAAAATGCAATGTACACCACTCAAAAGAGTATTGAAAATAAAGTATGCAGTAATTTTTTTTTTTTTAAATAAGTTAACAAATTTATAAATGGGTTAAGAATATTTGTTTTTATTCTCAGACTTTATACCCAACTAAGATAATATTATAATATAAATAAATTATATGGTAAAATTATAGAATATAATATTTTTGAGGGTTTGGCATATTGCTTTTATATTTTATTATTGCTTAACTTAATATTCTGTTTAAAAAATAAATTTATAAATATAAATGGATATTAAATTTTTTGAAACTATATAGACAAATTGATAAGTCACCCTCAAAAATATTATTGTCTATGTTTTGCTATGATCTATTGCAGCGGTACCCAAACTGTGTTCTGCAATGGCTTATCAAGGGCTACGTTCGTAATATTATAATAAATTTGCATAGAACACAGACAGATAAAAATTAACATTAAATATTTCTTGCGGGCTCCACGAGAAACTTCTACTTAAAAAAGGTTCTGAGATTAAGAAATTTTGGGAACCGCTGATCTATTGAATTGAATTTACACGAATGTGTTTTGTTTATGTTGTACATTAGCAAAGAGAGAAAACAAACAGTGTTAACATCTTTTTTAATTTTTTTATGTTAGAATAAAATAATTACAAATTTAATAAATACAATTATACAATTGCAGGACAATGTAGTAGAACTGTAGTAGTATTTTTAACCTAATTTTTTTTAAAGGTTGGTGATGTTACTGGATGGAAAGAACTTCTCCAATCGGTTGGATTTCGTTTTGAACCTGCTGCTAATGGTATACCTTCTTCAGTATTCTTCCCTCAAAGTGATCCAGAAGACAGGCTTACTCAATGCAGTGCAAGTTTACAAGCGTTACTTGGTATGTTTTTTTTTTATTTTTTGTAAAAATAAGATGTTCTTAGCTTATTTAGTTTATAATAGGTATCTAGATTTAAAATAAATTGGTATGTTTAATTTTTTATTACTATTTGTTTTTTACTTAATATAATTAATTGTATAAAATTTAAATTTAAAAAAAACTTATGCATATCTCACTGCATTGAATAATATGAAAACTCATTAAGATGACATCATACCACCCGTGTGTGTTGTCTCTTTCTTATAAACATAAAACATAGCAAATTTGTGTTTTGTAGAATCAATTTTATGCTATTAGTTTTAGTATTAGAGTCAATTTACCTATGATCAAACTTAATGGTAATATTATTATCTAGAGCATGGCATAGGCTTTTATTGATATTTTAATTTTAAAGTAAGTTATGAGCATTTTAAAGTTTTAATATTTTACATAACTATAACTCACTTACTTAAAAATTAAAATATTAATAAAATCCTTAGAGATGCCTTAGATAATATCATTACCCTTAAAGTTTAATAATAGGTAAATTAACTATTATTAAAATAAAACTAACAGCATAACATTGATTCCGCTAAACACAAATTTTCTATATTTTAAGTTCATAAGACAGAAACAACACGTGCGGATATGATGTCTTCTTAATTAATAGCACAGTATGTCAGCAGATAGCGCTAAGTATTACAGTGAAACTTCCAATTAACGGTCATCGAAGGGACCATAAATAATGAATTTAGAGGTGGCTGTCCTATAGAGGTAATACATGACATAACATTTGATGGGATCAAAAAACCTAACCTTTACATAGAGGTGACCGTTAACAGAAGTTTTAATGTAGTATAAAAAAAATAGGTAGGTTAGGTAGTAGATAAATTACTATAATTCAAAACTTCAAAGTTTTAATAATTAACTCAATATTTCAGCATGGGCTGGATTTTAATGTACAATTTTGGGTTAAGCAATCTATACATTATGTATTGTAACCAGTGGTGATGCCAGGGAAGGGCAAGGTAGAGTCATGGTCCTACTTGTAAATGCCTGGCCCTACCGCTGATCTAACCTTGAACGTAATAATATACTCATTTTAAATTTTTTGTGGCCCTACCTAGAAAAAAATCTTAGCGCTGCCACTGTATATAATAAACTTAGGGGCATAGGTGTGCACAGACTTTAATTTTCGGTCGAGCCTGGAAGAATTAGTGCCCAAATACTTGAACAGTGTCCCTAATTTTTTTTGACATATTAACAGACTATAGGTACATACATTCTAATTGTAATAATTGTAAATTCAAAATTGTATAATATGTATATACAATATACAATATACCTATACAAATAGAATCAAGTTGTATGTGCATAGAAAATTAATGTGCTAGACATAGGTACTTTTATATTTTTGAAGTTAAAAATAAAATTACATATCATATTAATACATACCTAATGCATGTTTTTATATGTAACTATATATAAAAACTTAGTAGGTAATATATAAATGTGTAATTATGTAATAGTTGGTAAATTAATTTTCCTATTTTCCATAGGCGATAGGCCATTGTCTATACCAGCGGTTCCCAAAACTTTTTTTGAACCCAATTTAGCCTCGGTGCCCTGCTATGAATATCACGAAAGACAGAACAAAAAAAATACTCATTGATAACCAATTTTACGTAGACCCCAGTGCCCTTAGAATGTGCTCACGGTGCCCCTAGGGGCACCGCTGTGCACAGTTTGGGAACCGCTGGTCTATACTATATAGTATAGACTCTTTAGTACTTTTTTAATCATAATAGGTACATATTTTGATATTTTGAGCACAATGTTTTAGTCGGATAAATAAATCAATAAAAATTATGTGGTGGTACACAAATATTTTATTTTATTTCACTATTATGACAATTTTCATGATCTTCACTTATATAATGATAGAGTTAAATATAATATACACAAATTTGAAGTTTTACTATGCCCCTACAAAGATTCTGATTGAGCCGGGGCTTGTCTGGCTTGGCTCGTGCGCACACCTATGCTTAGGTGAGGTCAATTAAGTTAAGTTAAGCTTAGGTGAGAGTTTGTCTAATGACTACATAACTAAATGCCTGCCATAAAAAAATATATAATATAATGAGGGAGGCAATCTCTTCTCTAAGGTGCTCTTGAGGTTAGTTTTAACCATAGGTGAACAAAAAAAAATTAATTTTTAACTACAAAATGCTTTTATGATAACATAGTAGGTACATAACATTATATTATTAACCTATAGATTCTGAAATAGAAGGATATTCTGGACTCCATCCTTTTTATTATTTGTTTAAATATTTAATCAATGTGGATATATTATTATATACTATTTCATAATAACTGAAGTAACTTGAGAAATTATTTTTATGTTTTTAGGTCTAAATAGTACAACATTAAGTGCAATTTCAAAATTGATATTAACATCTGATGTTACGGATGATGTAATTGCTGTCATACGCCATGTAGTTGAACAATTAAACAATAGACTTTTGTCTGAAAATGAACAGTCAGTTGAGATGCCAGTTAATGTTAAACTATGGCACACTCCTGGATGTCATGAGCTTTTAGCATCTCTAGGTAAATACTGTTATGCATGGTTATTTTATTTTTATGATTATAATTTATCAAATCTGTTTGTCCAGGTTTCGATTTAATTGAAGTTGGAATGGACGAAGTCACCCTACGTACTGGTAAACAAGCTAATAAACGCAGTATTCAATTTGTTCTTCAAGCTCTATTAGCCTTATTTGGTAAGTATGCATTATATCTAATTAATTGTATAATTTTTATCAATTTTACATTATATCAAATTGATAAATATTGTTTTAAAATGTGCAGATACACAAGAAGCTCCCAAAAGTCTTTCTTTGTGTTCATCAAGTTCACTTGAAAGTGTAGTAACTGTTGAAGACGAAAGGCAAAAAGATTCTCCGTTGAAACCCACTTCAACCAATTCATTGCGAGTGTCTGGTAGTAATGGATCTGGAGCTTTTACCAGTTATGTAAGAAAAAGAGGAGAACCAGATGGTAGAACTGCCTCAGATGCGTCCACTCAAATCACTAAGGTAAATTAGCTTAGATCAATTTTCTTTGAAAATTTTAAATAAAAATATAATGTGCATTTTATTATATTTGTTCTGCATTAGAATTCTACTGGAGTGTTGATCATGCCTACAATATTGAGCCGCAGATCAGGTGGTACTAATGGTGGCGGGGAAAGTGATGCTGCATTTACACCATCACCACCAGTTCCTGGATTAGGGGATGCTTTAAGCAAAACTTTAGCACACCAAACTAAAATCAGAAATTTATACTCTACTCCCGTCAGACCAGATTCATCAAGTTCAGCTAGCTCTGCCACAGATTGGGAAGGTTAGTAATTTAAAAAATGTAAATTTAATAATTTCAACAAAATATATTGCTTTTCCTTTTAATTTTTAACTAACTATCTGACTATATTCAATATTCATCATGCATTAACATCAAATATCTATTTACATCTTCTATATATATAAATTGGAAAATGAGTATCTTTGTAATAAATGATTTCTGGAACTACTTATCCAAATTAAAATAAATTTTTAATAATAAAATACATTGCGGAACAAGTTTTAAGCATAGTTTTAATTTGTATAGACTCAACTACTGTCCACACTCCACAGAATATTGAGAAAATAGGAACCAATACACTAATAATGTCATCTATTTAGTAAAATTAAATTAAAAATTAGGATACTTTTACAACATATAGAATTGTGCAATGAATAGTGAATACTAACGAATAATTTCAGAAACTAATTAACCGATTACAATAAAACAATTATCAATTGATCAAAAATGTACATTGACAAGTAGGTTTTAAGTAGTGATGGGTCGAACTGTTCGAATCTCGAACCGAATCCTTGATGTTCGGTTCGGTTCGAAATTCGAACTCGACACGAAAAAAATTCGAACCGAACTATCAAACATCTTTTACTGTTTGAAAATCGAACTTGATAATATTTGTCGAACCAGACTTACTGACCACGATAGTTCAGAGACCAAATATTTGTACAATTCTTCAAAAGTTATTTAAAAAAGGTAAAAATTGATAATCATTTTTTAGAAATAATTAGACTATTGGCGATAGAAAGTTATAAACTGTAACAGGCAACTTATGTATCATTTATAATAATAATGATAAAAAATATTGAGTTCGAGTTCGAGTTCGACTTAAAATGATTCTAGGTTCGGTTCGGTTCGGTTTGATAGAAAATATGAAGGTTCGGTTCGGTTCGAGTTCGAAAAAATAATTTAAAGTTCGGTTCAAGTTCGGTTCGATTTAAAAAATCAGTGTTCGACCCATCACTAGTTATAAGTATAATTTGAATTCTCAAGTGACAAGTTGAATGAACTATTGAGTTATTAATTATTACAGATAATCGCTTAACACGCGCACAAAAACAACCTCAATGTTCTATCTTCTATCTAACATTATTATAATTTTTCTATTCACACGACAACACCCGTTAGGAAAGTCAGTATTATACAGTTGTATATATTTTAATTAAATATCGAATGTAAATCGGAGAAGTTAAAAATATGATGAATGATATACCGTAAATACATTATGTGATGGACATTTGCACTTTTAGATTCCTATATAAATAAATGATGAATAAATATAAATACACGACTTTAGTATTAAATTTAAATAACCACATTATTATGGTCATAAAATAGACTTCTTCGCCTATTTTATTTGTATATTTATGATTTTGTTATTAGACTTTTAGGTATTATATTTATATAGTACTATGTTTTCGATTTAATCAGTATAAAATACAAATTATTATATGTTATCAACACTATTGATATATATAGATCACGTAACTGACAGTGTACTGAACGTTTATAACTCATAACGATAACGATTTTAACTCGTATGTGTATATCCAGCGCGACGATAGTGGCACGAAGCTAAGTAAAAAAAAAAGCGTTGTGGTCACTACCGTAGTACATTACACGAGCCAGAGTTTTCCCATTTTCTTTAGCCAGAGCTACAGACCTAATGAATGGACGAATTGGCCCGTTTGTGGTATCAATAGATCGGACATGATATACAGATTTTACCTTTATCATTTTTAAAAAAATTGGTTGAAAAATACCGAATATATTATCAAAAAAGTGAAGTATTTTTGATGCAAAAAGATATTGTACTCGACCGTTTTATTTATAACGTTTCACGTAGCAGCGCCAGTCAGTGGCGTAACTGGGAAAAAATCTAGGGGGGCAATGTATAATGAATGTAATATATTTATTATTATTAAAACCCTGACACCCCTTCTCCCCGGTTAAAATATATACCTTTAGCTTTCAAAAAATTGTCAGGGGGGCAAGTGCCCCCTCTTGCCCCCCCGCCCCATAATTACGCCACTGGCGCCAGTGACCATATTACCCCTTTTATGCCGTATACGTTTTCGTCGCGGTCGTACACTGGACAGCGGTTCTCATCGTTGCCAGGTCCAGCTACACCTTCGCTTTTTGTATTCGTGTTTCTGGCGACATTCTGTGATACACACACTACACAGTGTCACTATAATGTGTATCATGGTTGAAAATTGAAATATATATTAATAAATAAATAATATATATTTTAACTATAGTGTGTATTCACCGCCACGCCGAGATATTAATTGTTTATATGTTAGATAATAATGGAAAAAAAATTGAATACAACATTAAATAAGCAAACATAATAATAATATGATTATTTAATAAATCAATAAAAACATAAAAACCTACAAATCATATTACATGACGGTACATAAAAATATGATATAAAAAAATTACTGATATCCCAACAAAAACACTGTCGAACTCCGCGTAAAAAATTGCTAAGTCAAAAAAAAACTGGTCATCTTCAGCATTATAAAGGTTTAATGATTAATAATTGCTAAGTAAATTATATTTAAAATAAATGTATTTTATCTCAATAATTTATTTACTTTGCGAGAATTTATTTTATTTATAAATATAAATTAATAATTAAGATTAAGACCTTTTTACAAAACAAATTAGTAACATTTGTCATGGAAATTTGTTAAATAGTCCAGTACTTACTCCAGTTACAAATAAACATGTTTATTTGTCGAAATAAATTATTGAGATAGAATACATTTATTTTAAGTGTAATTTACTTAGCAATTATTAATGATATCACATATTTATAATGCTGAAGATGACCAGTTTTTTTTTAACAGCAATTTTTTACAAAGAGTTCGACGAAGTGTTTTTGTTGGGATAATATTATATACACATATTATGTGGTCGAGCATAATAGTTATTTAAAAATAGATGCTTATTCGGATATTCTGATTTTTTTCGTTCAAGTAAATTTAGATAAAAAATTGTATTTGCCTAGATTTTTGGACATTTAACAAATAACAATAATTTCAGCCAACTATTAATAATATGAATTACAAAATTATAGTACATAAATGATAAATTTAATAATAAATGTAAAATGTATACAACAAGCACTCAAGCGCAATAAGTATAATATGTGAGGTAGGAAATAAAACATTTGTGTTGCATGATTAAGATGCCATCTATTGGTGTCGCTTGGTTTGGGATTGAGGGTTAAGTTAAAAAATGACTATGCCATTTTGGCATTTTATGTTAAACCTATGACGAGAATTCGTAAGAAGTGAAGTGAGCGAAGATGTATTATTTGTGAAGAATCAGGTTAAAGGCAAAAGGTTAAAGCAATACTTTGTAATATCATTGATTATAAGCATTTATAATTATATAGTATTTATAATCAATGGTAATATCAAACTGTGATAATTTAAAATACTTGAATTTTGTTTAAATTTTATTTCTTTTTAGTGCATTCGATTATTCGAACATAATAATTAATAATGATGATTGATATTACCAATCCAGTTATCTTTGATGAATCAATGTCGTATTACCTACTACGACTTTTAAAGTTTTAACGTATAATAGATTCTCGTGTATATTTAGAAACACATTCGATAATATTGACTGAGCGTGGCGGTCGCGGATAACAAAAATATTTTAGATTCTGAGCGGAGTGATGAATGTATTGATTTTATAAATAATCGCTAAAATGATTAAAATGCTACATTGAGGAAAAACTGAAATTTTTATTTATTTTTTTAATTTTATGTAACTCGAAAACAAATTTTTTATTTTTTATTAACGATTAAGTTTTATTTTTTATTTTTTATAATATCGAAAATTTATAAAAACCGTGGAAGTTGTTAAATTATTTTAAAGAAATTCATAAAATGTTTATATCATTTTTATTATATGATATGTTTTTTTTAAATTATTTTTTAGTTATTTATAGCCTATAAGTTATAAGCATGAAACATTTTCAAATTTTTAGTTTTTTTTTTTTTATAAATATCGATTAAAATTATTTGCTGTGTAGATATCCCTAAAAATTTAATACAAGATCCTATATAATATTCTATATATTAATATTATTACAATTTTTTTAAAAATGTTTTTGAACTTAAAATTTTAACAAAAACGCAAAAATTAATTACTAACTATTTTACATGCACAATTATGTAACATTAAATTTTAATTTAACATACCTATAGGTATTATTATATATAATAATGACTCATTCGACCCATAAAAGATGTTTGTCTATTTATGCTAAAAAAAAGGTTAAATGTGTAGTAACAAAATTTACAAAAAATATAGACTGGAATAGAGCGGTACCCACTTGCCTACCTTCTTTTTCTTATATGTACCACAAATAATGACGTCCTCGTCCAAGTCGATTAAACTCTGACTGATGTTTTTTATTTTCGATTTAACAGGAAACGGGCACTCTACCATACTTCGTCGTGGAACTCACTCTCTACCCCCCATACCCCCAATTAAGAAACTGCACAAGGCTAACGACATTCTGGACAATATCGTTGTGGTGGACACCGAACCAAACCACCAACCAGACGACGCGGACAAGATGTCACTGTATCTAGCACAAGTGCTGGATATATCGGAAAAAGAACCGTCACCGTCCAAGGTGCAGCCTAACGTGGACGTGGTGAACAGTGGGCTACAGGACCACATCAGAACATCTCAATTGCGGCAGCTCAACTACGAACCGAAACCAACGATATCGGACGTGTACCACGAACGGAAAATCGGACTTGGCCTAGCGCCATCCCTACTCAAGCTGTTGTCGCTCGACAAACAGCAGCAGCATCATCATCATCATCACCACAATCATCATCAACAGCAGCAGCAGCAGCATTCCACCAAAGACAACCGGTCTAGCTGGCTGTCGCCGTCCATGCTAAAGAGATTCGGCGGTGGGGACAGCACACAGGAGACGACTTACGGTGAGCTAAACAAGAGAGACGAGGGCGATGGCCGATCCGTCGCTGAATCTCAGTCGAGCACCGGTAGTTACAAGAAGCGGACTGACCATCCGAACACTGCCACCGCCGCTGGAATCCGTAGTTTTGAAAGCCTCGTCGAGGAGGAGAACGGTTCGTGCAAAGAACCAAAAATCCGTATCAAGAAAAAATCGTCTTACGCGCCCCCTCCGCCACCTGGCACGTCGTCATCTTCGTCTTCTTCTTCTGTTATCAAACCTGCATCTATGACCGACTCGTAACGGACGATGTTGATTAGTCGTAAATACTAAACGGTACAAGTCATCTGTTTATATATTTTGTTTTTCGTTTTAATCGTTTGTACAATATTTTGTATTTTACCTACCTACATAACCTACTACCGATGTAAATATATTATTTATATTATTTTAGTTATTTTGTGTATGTCATATGGGAATAGTAATGTTTTCCTCTTATAGTTATTACTACATATATTATATTAAATTTGTTTTACCTATTGAATACAAAAAAGTTATAAATTATTTTTTGTTTTTTGGTATTGTTATATAAACTGTTCAATGAACATGATGTATTCAAATACTCTACATTTCATCATTATTCTATGTACATGATGTGTAGTACCTAACCTAACTTTTAAATGTATTATCCATTTAAATTTTAAGGATAACACCTTGGTCCAAAAATCATTTATATTCTTATCGCTACTACGCAAGGGTGGAATACGATTGCGTACGCTGCTTATTATCAGCGATATCTTATATTATTATAAGATATCTTATATTATCTTTATATTATTTTTATGCAACGTTGTCATGCTAGGATGCAGATGAAACCGGGAACGATATCAAATAATTATCGTAAAATTAAAGTTCACACTACTTAGAAGTTATAACCACTTTACTCATCTTTAGATGTTATTAGTTGACCGACGACCGTTCAAATCGAGTGTAGTATAAAATAATGTAATAGTATAAATAAATAGAAAATATGGACAAAGAAGCAATGAAAATAATCACGCTAAAACGCGGAAAAGTTTTATCATTATAGTGTACTTGATAAAATTCTCGAGTACACGATCTCCGAAGATTAGGAGGAAGGTAATAGCACGAATTCAGTATTTATATGTGGTAGGTGATAATATTCTCCAACACTTAAAGTGTAAGGAATAGTCCTCCGGACTGATAGACTCATTATTCAAGCTTTAGCTATTGATTTAATTTTTTTTATTCTATTATTGTTATGTCTACACACAATATCGCCTGAACATAACATATTATTTGTCCTTTTAATGAAGATAAATGAATACTAATCAATGTTGTTAAAGAACGCGTTCCATAAGGAATGATTCTTGGAATTGATTCCTTTTAAGGAAACGAATGAAGAAATTAATTCTATTATTTTTTAAAGTAATAGGAACATGAATTAATTCCATATTTTAAGTATTATGAATGTAAAATATTGTAATTCTGATTATTTTTTTCTTCTCGAAAATATTTAAAAAAAACATTTGGGGAGAAAAATGTCGCTTACACATTTTTAATATAATAAATTTCTCTTGTAAACAATTTTTTTCACATGTGGCTTGACGTTTTGATTAGTGATTACTATAATAATTGATAACACATGAAAGATACTGATATTTTTTTAACTGGTTCCTTAGTGTTGTTTATATACTATTTAGTTGTATACTGAAAAGTATGAAGAGATCACCGTTCTATTCTGGACATCCCGGAACAGATTACTATAATAAACTCATTTGTTTGAGAGAATGTAGTACTCATTACTCACGTTATGTTACCTCTGTTATCTCTTGACGCTGTCTTATATACGTGTAAAATGAATTATCTACATAACTACCAGATTATTCAGATTATTAGTTCAGTTTATTTATAATTAATATAAATAATAATAATTTTAAATTCACATAAATTGTTAAAGAAAAAAACATAATATAATAAAAACTCTTTGGTCGAGTAAAATTTCTATTATTATTTTGGTAAAAATGAATATTAGTGATACTGAAAAAATTATCGTAGAAACTAACAAAGATAAAACAATCCCTCTATTTTCATAATTTGTCACTCACACACTTTGCTTAAAACAATGGAATTATATTCAGTGCCTCGGTGACATCCCCTCAATATAACCCAACATTTTTTTTGACTGTTTTTAATTTAACAACCTTACGCATTTAAATAATATTCTAAAGACTTAGGGCTCCCAGCTGGATTTATACTGTATTTAGTGAACAGTACACTGGGCGGCGTACAAAACTCGTCGTGTCTGCGCATGTCTTGCGTCTCCCCACTACTGGTTATCGGCGCCGGTGTCCGCCCATTGATCATCCCCAACACTGCTACCACCACCTATTTTCTCACCACGTTACCGTACGATGATAGCATACGGTTGGTAACGATTGTTGACTCATCGGCAACGAAAACAGGTCGCGGTCGCGCATCTTTCGGAGCGCTAGTGTCTGACGTTACATCACAGAATATTATAGAAGCGATACTCAATCAGCTGATTGGTTTACTGTATCCCTATGGTATGAAGTATTGGACTCTAAAAGTTAAAACCGTATCCGTAATCTGATTAGAAGTTGGTAATATGTATCCCTATTTGTTACGATATTATAAAAACGGAAACAAACCATTTATTATGTTTATTATTATTATACTATTATTTATTATGTATTTTAATAAATCTTAGTAAAACGAATAAGTGCAACTGTAATATTGTTATTTGACACTGATTTATTGTTAAATAAATAAATAAAAAAATTATTACAAAATATATTTCTCTGTGATAATATTGATATTATTTATTTAATGTATGTCACGCCCGCTGGAGACCGTGTTCAAGGCCAGAGACACCCGATTTGGCCAATATCAAACAGTGTCTATAGCTTGGTTACATACCACCCGTTAAATATGATACTCACAGATAATAGAAGAATGGATAGGACATGCCCTATTTCAGTATATATGTTCATGGACAGGCCTAAAGTCGCTCCATAGCGTGCCGCAATCTTTTTTGAGTTAAAGAGATAGACAATAATGTGCTTTTTTCAAGGTTATGTTATAAAAATGTTAATAATCGTAGATAATAAACATTGATAATAGACACGTGCTTATCATTGGATTATATTATCGATGTAAATTTAATTTTTTGGATTTTTAAACCAGTTTTTAACATATTTATTATTTAATATAAAATACCTAATAAATTATTTAGTTATGTATAAAAATGATGAATGGTTCATCGGTGTGTAATTTGCCACTCCAATTCAACTAAAAATCCAAACCTAAGTTTTCATTGGTAAGTAATGGAAAACAAAATTTGTTCATATTTAAAATAAAGTATCAAAACCACTTTAAACCTAATAAGACTTCCAAAAGATCCTGAAAAACGCGAAGTATGGATTCATAAGCTTGATTTAAAATGCATGTAAAAGATTGGCATCAAATAATATGCAGCCTACATTTTTCTCCAATGAGCTATAAATTTAGCAATACGAGGAAAATATTAAAATTGAATGCAGTACCAGTAAAGTAATTATTTTAACAATATTATGTACCTCAACAAAGTAGTAATGTAATATTTTTATACTAATTGTAGTCATGAAGTAGGAGAAACATTGGATAATGTTGCAATACTATCAGATGCATTTGACAAGTAATGTATTCATATTTTTTACCTTTTTACCTGTTTTTAAACCTAAATACATACATTTTACATAGATTTTCTATTATAAATATGTAATTGACTTTTATTTATAACATAATATATTTCTTACAGTTATATTGAAGAATTATCTTTAACGCCAAAAGATTTTTAGTTTGACTGCCTCTGTTTCACAAAAGTATATTTTTTTTATTAACTTATTAATAATATTTTTGTTGAGCAATAAGAATTTATTCTTACATATACTTTTTAGTGTTGAATAAATACATGTATTATCCCAGACACCAATATGTTCACTTACTACACCTCATTCTGAAGAGTGTGTATAATGTATAATCTATATTCTATATGTATATTATTATTATTATTATCCTTGTGTGTTTTATTATACAACATAAGACATTAGTAAATTATTTTTCAAGATTTATGATAAAAAGAAAGTCCCACTCTTCTTCAAGTGTTGGCGATTTGGATGAAGATGACTTTATAACACCTAATAGAAGGAAGCGTAATTTGGTGGTAGTTAAAAATTCAATTTTTAATCTTTATTAAGTAATATTTTAAATAAAGCAATTGAATTGACAATAACAGATACTGGAGCTCATTTGTGTTCAACAACTTTTGATGGAGCTATATATAGTAAAATTATATGAAAAAGAAAAACTACAAGGACTATGAACAGCCACAAAATAACGGCAAGGCATATTTTGTACCACAACGAAAAGATGAATGTAAGATTTGCAGCAACGGTTTTATCTGAAAGTGAGGGAGATGCATTAACATATCTAAGTAATGAGGATCCTGAATTTAAAGAATATTGTCCTACAGCATAATTCTGTAAAATGATAAACAATGCCTTTGATACATTAAATAGTAGACGTTTATTTTCAAAAAACCCATATAATAATGCAATTACAAGTGAAACATTAACAAAATATCAAGAATTCACTCAATTATTTTCAGAATATTCAATATATACAACAATTAAAGTTTTTAAATGGAACATTAATTATTACATAAAAAAGAAAAACAGGATTTAGAGGTATATTAATGGGTTTATATTCTTCATTAGAACTGTTTGAACTTCTGCAAGAAAAGGGTGACATGAATTTTCTTCTTACTTATAAGTTAAGCCAAGATCATTTGGAAACATTTTTCAGTGCTATATGTGGTAAGGGTGGATATAATAATAATCCCACATGTCGGCAGTTCAAGCAGCATATAAGAAGTTACTTACGCACCGGTGGAAGTCATAAGCGCCAAAATGAGATAAGAAAAAAAAGTCGTATTGTACAAAAGCGCTAAAATCTTAGGTACGCACAGTATGTGTCACGGTTAATATAATATATTAAATAACAGATATTAAATTTGGAACTATATCGTTAAAAAATTCCAAGTAAGGTTACAATTTTACAATTGTTCATCAGCGTCGGGTTACCCTACAAGCAAAATAATCAAGTGATTAGAGCGGCAGATTTGGCGCACTTAAAAAACAAAAAATAAAATATATTTAGTATATTATATTATAATATGAGACTGCAGCAAATTTTCTGCTTGTAGGTGGCAAATAGTTTAATCCGCCACCGTTGTACATTATTGTTCAATGGAAGAAATACCAGGATGGTGAAATAAATCGTATAGAATATGTCATATGTGAAAAAAGTGGGATTAAAAAATCAACCAGTTTATTAAATTTATATTTATTATTTATAATTTACATTTTTGTATAAATTCGCAACTGCTTTATTAAATTGATATTTATTTGCATGTATAATGTATATCATAATTTACCTATATTATAATTTATATTTTAACAATTTATTATTAAAAATTTTTACTTATATAAAATATTAATTTTGGTGCAAATGATAAGTCATTTTTGTACCTTTGGCGCTTATGTCATATAGCCTTTCCGCACAACCTTGGATTTTCCATATCTAATAATAATATCTAATCATAATCTAACCAAAACATTACACCCAGAACACAACATCTCAAAGTTTATCCAATTTCTTTCAGAAACTTATCTTATCTGACAAATGTTATAACTCACTATAGTCGGGGACACGAAAAGTGGCGTGTGACCTTGACTGTACCCCAACCTACACCCGGCCAGCGGCCGGTGGTTCTCAACATGCGGCGCCACACAGCGCTTGCGGCGTATTTCGCGCGCGAATTGGCTTTTTAAGAACCCATTAGACGATTTAACCGCTTGGATCGCGTCGGTCACACGCCACTTTTCGTGTCCCCGACTATAATCGGCACAACACAAAAAGCATTATCACTATTATTCAGTATTAAGTTGTTTAATAATTATAAATTTTAATATCAATACCAATGCAATGTTACGTACGATGGCCAGTGATAACAAGGATAGTTTTTTAACAAAAAAAAACAATAAAAATGATAAATAGGGTCTGTAGCGAGCTTAAAGACCATCTGTTTAGATGGTCTATATTGTGCCCAAGTAAACAAAACCCAAAGACAACCTTTGAATTTTGTAGCATTTATATTAAAATAAATATTAAAGACCAATCGATCGAAGATTTATCAAGAAAATTATGGGATTAGAAACCACGATGTAAAGAAGAGAAGGTGATAACACTTCATGAAAAAAGCGGCAGATTTTTGACGGCACTAATTTAGTTAACATGAATACCGCCAGGCACCGCCACATTACTCGAAGGCCGGTCATATTTGCTATTTAATGCATTGATTATAAACTTTATAATAAAATATGAAATTTAATAATAATTAATAACATTTAATATTATTGTTTAAATTTCATAATTCATATGAAATATGATTGTATCATACTAGCAAGTTGAAATAAATAAAAATGTTATATATAGGCAGGAATTCAATAAAATAAATATATAGACTTCCAAACTATTGTGAGAACTATGACTGTCCATTTTTAACGTTTTTAACTATTGAGTTATTGAACAATAATTTATATTTTTTTCAAAAGTTTAATAGGTAAATTCAATAATTAAAAATGCCAAATAAATGTTTTGTACCAGGCTGTAAATCAGGATATCCTAGTGGAAGTGAAGGAAAAAATATTATATTGTTTCGAGCTCCAAAGGTACAAGGATCACAGTAGATAAAAAAAAATTTATGATTATTTTTAAATTTAAATAGATAATTACTAAATAGTTCCAGAATAATATGTTATTATATGGTACTAATAATTTATACATACTATCTTTTTAAGTAATTTTCAAGATACTGATATCAATACTTAAAATATTATAATTTAAAATGAAAATTATTAATTATATAACACTTTTATAACTTTTAGCTTAATTTAAAATAAACAATTAATTGATTAAATTATTTTTTGAATTTATTAATTATAGTTACTATAAATAATAAATAACTATTATGTAGCTATTGTACCTAAATGTTAATTCAATTTTAAACTTTTGTAAAAATGTATAATATACTAATTTTTCTTTATTTTAATATTTCTATAACATATTTAAGTTTCATGTTTCCAAATCAGGAAATAATTTATAAGTCACAACACTCATAATTACACGAATGATGAACATTTAATTTAAAAATGTTTTATACACATGAACATTGTACACAATTGAGACAAATGAAGTATTTAAAATTTAAATTAAAAACAAATTTATTATAAGTAAAACTAAAAAAATACTCGAAGTATAATAATATTTTATACTCAATGCCGAATATACTTTACATACAATAAAGAAAATTCAGCTAGACAAAAAAACAAAACAATTTATCAGTCAAAGTTGTAACTACTTATTTAATATTATATGATGACTGTAACAGCTTGGCTACACTGTCGGTGCAGTAGCTTTTATATAGGCATTAGGTTAATATTGTTATTGTAACGTATGATGCTGTAATGCATGTTAAAAAAGTGTAAATTGTAACGTCTAATATATATTCAACGAATATACCATATACCATGATATATTAAATGTAATAATTAAAGTATCACTGGGTATTTATTAATCGGTCACCATTATGAGAATTGTACAATGACTACTTACTTTTATGTATATTATTTTTTATATTATACCAAGGTACAATATTGTAATATTATTTTAGATATATTTAAATATTTATTAGATGAGGTACCTATCAATATAAGGTATAAGTGTATTGAATCAAAAGTAAATATAATAAAGTAAGTATATATAAATATACTTACTATAAATAAACTATATAAATATGCATAGGCACACACAGATATTTTTCATCTCAAATACAATATTTATTTATTTATTCATTAAGATTTAATGCATAATTGCATAGTGGCTATAATGCTATTATTGAATAATTATTCAAACAACTGGCATCCGAAGCTTGTGGCGCTCTCTGTGGATATTATTTAAACTAGAAAATTGTCGTCGAAAAATAAGCCACTTTTTTACTCCTGACCAAGCCGAGTGTTAGAAATTCTAAAATCAAAACGTTTTTATAACGATATTGCATTTATTTATGAAAAAAAATATGGTAAAATATGCCGTCTTTTGAGCTGTTGGCTACACTGAAGACCCTGAGTGAGAGGGGACCTCTCACTTAGTATTCACATCGTTTTAGTCACGTCTCTAGTCAACGGCACTCGTCGTAGAACTATTAAGTGTTAAGTTTATTTTAATTGTTATTTTGTTATGGGCATATATACCACAGTAAAGTGTGTTCCTTTTCTTTAAAATAAAGTGAATTAGTTTTAAAACAAACGTCTATTATTCCGACCTGTACTAATAATAATTAGTTAACAATTCAGAAGTGGGATAGTGCGACTACTATCAGGTATTGTCACGAGGTTTTGTTTTTGTTTTTTTTCCCTTTGCTTTTCAAATTACAACGTCCTACTGAAGTGAGGTTAGGCTGTTACGGGATCGCGTGCGATATCTCTCCAACCAATTTTACGGTATATGTACTGATAAGATATCACTGGTAACAACAACAATGACGCGTCTCAAAGTTGAAGATGGACAACGGACAAGCAAATCTTCAAGCACCGACTTCTAATGTTTGTTTACTCAAGTTACGCAGTTACGCGAACGATTAGCCGAATTAGAACGAACAAGCCGGGAAAGTACACCGCAAAGCCAAAATAATGTAGTAAATTCGTCAGTGACATCGTCTCCAGTGGTCGACGTCCGTATGTTTCCTAACTTGAATCAATCCGTGGATGTGTTCAACGAGAGAGAATCAACACAGGAAGCTAGCTCGTGGTACGACACCATAGTGGGACTCGCTGAGTTAAACGGATGGACATTCAATTATCGCATACAATACGTACGCTCCGTTTAGCCGGTGCGGCGTTAAACTGATACACGGGAAGAGTGTTAGACGATTGGGTGGATTTTGAAAAACAATTTAAACATGTGTTCGTGCGGGAGTAACACGTATCGGGTAAGTGCGACTTGTTAAGAAAAAGGTACCAGTTGAAATCAGAACATTTATAAGGGTAACAATAAAATTGTGGTTGTTTCTACTGCAGTAAATCCAGCGTTTATGAAAGAATTACCAAATCAAGGGGGGATCCTGCTAACAGTAGTATAGAGATGTACTTAGTTGATGGTCCTCAGTGTGCACTGCTGGGTTGGCATACAGACTAGATAACTATAGTACGGCCAGCGAAATTAGGCGGGTGACCGTCGCGCGCCAGGCGGCCGTTTTCATGTAAACCAGGGGTTCTAAAAGTATTATTTATTAAATGAATAGCTGGTGTAGCTGTGTTTCAGATGTTTATGAAAAAAATTGTGAACCCTCACATTACAAATATTTTATTATCGTATAAGGTATATCGTATATACAATATGTATAATGTAAATATGCGTACTACAAACAGCTGCGGGTGAGGGTAACCATCGAGCGCGACGTTTTTATTCAAACTGACCATCTGGCGCTGGCGACCGCATTCCATTGGCCTTATTGTATTGTCATTCTATTGAAACCAAATTGTGTACAGGAACAGTGTTTTTTCAAAACGTGTTAGTCTTCGATCCTCTGCCCTTCGTATATGTGTTGATTGCTATCGTTTGAGTTAAATGTGATATTTTTATACGGCTAATTTGTACAATATTTTATAATTTTTTTGGTGTTTTTTTTTACTATTTGTGATAAATTATTTTTTCAAAATGTCAATTCGACCCGATATACATTCCCAAACGAAAAAAACAATATACAACGTGTATACATTTTTTAAAACCTTAGCCAAGTGCAAAGACAAGCCTGAATTGGCAGATTATTTTCTACAGTCCCAGGAGAGGACGGCCGAGGCTTGTGCGGTGAGTCTGAGAACTGTACAACGGATATGTAAAGAATACTAAATGACTGGAAATCAAGAGGAAACATTATGTGTTGGAAGTTCTAATGACCTTATATTTCAATCACCACGAAAAAGATACAGTCGCGAGAAATCTGTCACTGAACTTGATGATTTTGACAATGAAGTGGTCAGAAGAGTTGTTCATAGCTTTTACGACAAGGGTGAATTTCCAACGACCGCTAAAATATTAGTAGAATTGCGTGAGAAATTAAATTACCGTGGATCGAAATCGTCGGTGAAAATAATTTTAAAACAACTTAATTTTAAGTACAAGAAATGTAACGACGGTCGCAAATTCTTAATGGAACGGTCGGATATTGTAGCTGTACGCGTTAAATTTCTAAGAAAAATGAACGAGTTTCGTAGGAACGGTGATACTCGGCCAGTAGTCTACTTAGATGAAACCTGGGTTAATCAAAACCATATCCGTGGACGAATTTGGCAAAATGAAGAAAATACGGAAGGTTTAAAAGTACCTGCGGGCAAAGGCAGTCGCCTCATCATATGCCACGCCGGATCTCCTTCCTTCGGATTCATTAAAGAATCTAAACTTATTTTCAGATGCAATTCTGGTAACAATAAAGACTATCATTCTCAAATGAACGCCACAATTTTTGAAAATTGGTTTTCACAAATGTTACTTAACTTAGAACAGCCGAGTATTATTGTTATGGACAACGCGTCGTATCACTCTTCGTTGATCGAGAACTATCCGAAGTCCAACAGTAGAAAGGCAGATGTTCAACAGTGGTTACGTGATAAAAATATAGATTTTTCTGCCGTAGAAACACTTGACGAGTTACGAGAAAAAGTGAAGCTTTCGATGCCACGCGAAAAAAAATATAAACTCGATGAACTTACATACCAAATAGGTCATGAAGTGGTAAGGCTTCCCCCTTACCACTGTCAGTACAATCCAATAGAACTAATTTGGGCCCAAGTTAAAGGCAGAGTGGCTGAAAAAAATTCAACATTCAAAATTGCAGATGTCGAGACAATTGTGCATGAAGAGATCGATGCAGTAACTCCGGAAGATTGGGCCAAATGTGGAGAACATTGCGTCAAGATTCAGGAGGAGGACTTTGCCAAGGCGGGACTAAGAGATGAGATATTAGAACCAATAATATTGACCATTTACCCTGACGAAAGCAGTTCAAGTGAAGATGAAGACGACAATGATGACTAGATTATTTAAATTCGGAAATATATTTTTTTATGTAAATATTATTAAAATAGTATTAAGTTTCATTACCTAGTTATTAGTTTTTAAATGTACATACTATATATATATATAAAATTGCGTAAACAATTAAAATATTAATATTATTAGTTGTTAGCACATGTGGTAATTAATAAATAATGAGTTTAACGTACAGAAATATTGAATGTTCAGTTTTTATTACAACTCCCGCGCTTTTAAAATTATTTTACGCGGGAATGTAGACTTGGAATCACTGCCGGTAATTTGCCACCAGGCGCGCGACGGTCACCCGCCTAGTTTCGCTGGCCGTACTATAGAGAGGCTACCGGCTATCGTGAACAGTGTATCCAATCCACTACTTCAAATAAGTTGGAATCAATCGTTGCGGATGAGGTACACATTGATGACAGTAGGGGACCAGAAGAACGGGAACAACTAATGCAGCTACTCAACGAATACAGGGACGTCTTCGCTAAGAGTCTAAAGGAGCTGGTTGCACTGATTTGATAAAGGTAGACCTGACTGAGAATCCAAACGCTGTACCAGCAACATGTTATCCATACAAGACATCTCCTAACGACCATCAGTGCATATCTAAGATTATGAAGGAATGGAGGGAAAATGGCATCATCACAGAAACACATTCTCCACATGCTAGCCCAGTGTTAGTCAACAAAAGCACAGGAACAAAAACATAACGTTTATGTGTTGATTATCGAAAATTAAACAAACAGTTGATCGACCTGCCATATCCTATGCCTGACATAGACGAGGAGTTAGGTGCTCTGTCTCAAAGTAAAGTTTTTGCCACATTAGACTTGTCTAATGGTTATCTACAGATACCATTGAGCGAAGAGGCTAAACATAAAACAGCTTTTATTACTCCAGATGAAACGGCACAGTTTGAAAGATTACCTTTTGGTCTCAAGAACGCTCCAGCAATATTTTGGAAATTGATGTATAAGGTCTTTAACGTTTTAAAGAACAATGGGGTGCTACGATACTACTTAGATAATATGATCATACCAGCCAATGATTGGGAAGACTTAATCCGAAAACTCAGATTAGTTTTCAATGTACTCAGGACTGCCAAGCTGACATTGAAACTTAACAAATGTAATTTTGGAAAAACTGTTCTGGAATTCCTTGGGTTTCAAATATCGATTGGGACAATCAGTCCTGGAAAGAAGGCAAGTGCTGTGGGTGATTTTGCTAGACCATCAAATGTGCATGACATAAGACGCTTCCTCGGACTGACAGTGTCGTAAATCTGATATTATAAATATTAGAGTATCGTAAATCACATAAACAAAACTGCATAGTGGCGTGCCACACTACCACAAGCACTTAATGATTAAAATTTAATATATATGATATAGGACAACTAAAGTATTATTTTCAGCCAAAAGTTCACGATTCAAGAATTGACACTGTTATTGACCAATATTTTATTATACCTGTAGACCAGTCCTATGACTAAAGCAAATCTGTGTTAGAGAACGCTAGTAGCAGAACAAATAAATACGAGTTTACAGTCTCATTATTATTATATTATAACACATTATCTACGTTTGTAATCATATTTCCTGCGTTCGTACATCGTTGGTTTTTAAAGTGCGCGCTTTTTAAATTTGTGATATTTTAATTATTTCTTTAATAATTACTCGTATATAAAAATATTTTTAAAATTGCATATCAAGACACACATTCCCAAACGAAGAGATTAATTTTTTATGTTTATAATTATTTAAAAACATTGGCTGGTGACAAAGGTAAGTCAAAAATTAGTAATTTTTTTCGTCAAATCCGAGAAATGACTACTGAAATCTGTGGCGTAAGTCTAGTTTGCGTCAAACGAGTTTTCGCCGAAGGGAAAAAATTATCGGTGAGCGAAAATCGACAAGATGCCGAACTTTCTTTATTTAAGTCTCCAAGGAAAAGTTATAAGCGTGCCAAACCTATGACCAACTTAGACGATTTTGACAATGAAGTTGTCAGAAGAACAGTTCATAGTTTTTGTTGAAATATACAATTAATATTAGTATGCATACATTATAAGCACACAGGTGCACGTATCAATATATTATATAGCATAGTTTAACTTTCTATTGTAATGTGAAGCAATACTTATTAATACCACACACATACATAGGTATGTTTATGTGACGTCAATGACGCGTATATATAGGGCTCATTTTTGTGTACAAGAGCCACTCTCTCTGGGTCACTCTCGGACACTCTTGGACACGGTATGCTGTGTGTCTATATCTAGTTGTATGTTACATTTATATTATACTGTTATTATAATCATAAAGTCGTGTTATCATTTGTGTTAAATACCTCAATATTCAAGTGCACTCAGGCTTCAATTTCAACAGTTTTTATGATAATGGTCAGTACTTAACAAGTGCAAAAATATTGAGACCGTTGCATGAAAAAATTAATTATTCGAGTTCAGAATGGTCCGTGCGACATATTTTGCGTAGTTTAAATTTCAAGTACAAAAAATGTAATGATAGGTGCAAATTTTAATAAATAATATTTTTGTTCTCGGGTTAAATTGTTGAGAAAAATGAACGAACTCAGGCGTAATAACGACACAAGGCTAATAGTTTACTTAAATGAGACATGGGTAAACCAAAACCACGCGCTAGAGCGCATATGGCAAAACTCCGACACCACTGAAGGATTAAAAGTACCCATTGGAAAGGTCGGTCGGCTTATTGTGTGTCACGCCGGGTCACCTTTATTTGGTTTTGTCAAAAATTCAAAACTGGTTTTTCGTTGCAAGTCGGGATCGCAGACAGACTATCATTCGCAAATGAACGCGACCATTTTTATAAATGGTTTATAGATATGTTGGGCAATTTAGAAGAATCATGTATAATTGTGATTGACAATGCCACATACCATTCTACATTAACAGAAGAGTACCTTAAGCAAATACTCGAAAAGCAGATGTACAAAAATGGTTAAAAAACAAGTCTGTGGACTTTTCTCCAGTAGAGACATTAAGCGAACTACAAGAAAAAATCAAATTGACGATGCCAAAAGAAAAAAAATTATAAATTGGACGAAATTGCACTTCAAATGAGCCACGAAATGGTAAGATTTCCTCCTTACTACTGTCAATATAACCCAATTGAATTAATCTGGGCGCAAGTTAAGGGTAAAGTCGCGGAAAAAAATAACACCTTTAAAATGGCAGATGTAGAAGTGTTAGTAAATAGTGCTTTAGATGCAGTTACACCAGAACATTGGGCAAAATGTGGCGAACACTGCGATAAAATTCAAGAAGACGATTTGATTAAGGAAAGTTTAAGAGACGACATTTTGGAGCCTATTATTATCACAATTAATTCCGACGATAGTTCTACTGACGAAGAAGATGATGAAGATGATGTTATTTATTAAAAAATTGTATTTTATGTATTATTTGTATTATTTTTTATAGTATTTAATTATTAAATAAAAAATTCTACATTATGTCGTTTGAAATTGTTTTAGGCGGTAAAACAGTAGAAGTAGCCCTGATGGAAAACAGCCACTTGACGCGCGACGATCGCGGCTCACTTTTCGTCTCGCGTACTATAGTCTATACCACGAATTAAAATATACTGGATACCCAACGACCTATACAAACAACCATTTTACTGGAATCCAAATTGACTTGCTAGAACAGCTGTTGCAAACTACACCTAGCGCTTGGAATCATATTAATGGCGACTTTTACTAGATAATTTACCGCCAAAGTTTAAATTCCACGAATTAAATTAACAATTACTAGAAAATATATATTATATAATATATTTTAATTCATGATTACTAGTTACATTCTGATATTGTTCTGTGGTATAACTATTGTATCATTTGTCATGATATTATTTAAAATTTATTAATACGTTCCTACATTAGTATATATTTAATTCCCTTGGAGCGCTAGTGTACCTTTGCACATGGAAATTCACTTTAGGAGCTCCTTATCATTTATCGTTGGGTATTCAGTATATTTTAATTCGTGGTCTATACTCTATAGAACAAATAATATAATATAATTTCAAGCATATATTGATTACTCGAATCAATCAATAGCCCTCTATTTCAGTTCACGACGCGTCATGTTAAATAATAAAATACGTTGATGTAATACAGGTACTAGGTAGGGTCAATTTGTTAATGTGTTATGTGTATAATGACTAATGACTAATGAGTATAATAATATGATATAATATATACATATACTATTATATATTTATACTATATGGACACTGCGCAGGTTGGTCTTGACATCTTGTTCAGTTTAACTTGTTATGACTTGTGAAGTTGTAACTATGTATAATCTTGTAATTATTTTTCTATTAGATTTAGATAATATTACGTTATCGCCGACAAACTGCAGTCGATTATCAAAATAAATGTCAATATAATTATTATAATCTTACATTTTATAGAAAAACACGAATAATATTAAGCGTATAATAAGGTACCTTTAGGCGATGAATCGACGGTTACAAGTCAGTTTACGTAAATGGTTATTAAAATATTAACAATACTATACAGTCAATCTCAAGACCATAATACATGCGATGCCGATATAAATGATTCATCAGGGGAGAATGATGATGACGCGATAAATTGATAATGCCTAAAGCAATAACAAGAAGACTAATACAAACATCATAATAAAAGTACAAAAGTTTGGCAACCGTCATCACGTCACCAAATCCAATCCGGATCCATCGTATGCTAATATACCGCAGTTCAACCTTCAAACAGTATTTCCGATACAATTTCTGGTATCCTTACCGAATTCCCAACCTAACCTAACTCTATTTAAGTTTTAAACCCTCTACTTTCCCTTCTCAACGTCCTTATTAATAAACTCACAATAATTTCCATGTAATTATTTCTAAATCCAACCTGCAATATGCCAATATCTAATAATTATGTAATTTCGTTAATTCTAAGGAAATCAGTATCTGTAGAATTATCTCATTTTTTTCTATTTTACAATTATATTGTTATATATAATACAATTAATACGTAAACTATACAGTTTAACGGCTTGAATATTATCTGCAATTACAATTTCTCGTTTTCACATTCTGTAATTGTTGAGCTATAGTAGTTTATGCTTATACTAGTTATACTGCTTATAGCTAAATAATAATAATAATAATCTGCACACTTCATATATTTTAAAAATTTAGCAAACGCAAAATTAATTTCTTAGAGGTATCATGTATAATTATATGCAAATATTTTAAATTTTATAATTAAGTTAATAAATTAATAATCATTAAATTTGAAACACAAGTTTCAAATAATTGACACCTAGGTATACGGTTTTAAATATTTTTTTTTATTTAATTAATAATTATTATTATTGTTACAATGTTACCTTCGTGTTACTGTGACTTTAATCGCATTATACCTATTGACTATTGATATATTATGTTTACACATAAGTCATACAGCTGCAGTTTACATGTTTTCTGATATGGCGTGCTTATTTTAATAATATTATCATATATATGTAAATATGTACAAATTACTTACTACTCACCTATACAGAAACAACCAATACGGTCTAGGTCCTAAGACAATTCGTTGCCAGACTTCGCTACGAAGATCTAATCTCCACACAAAATATCAACAATACCAATAATGTACCGATATAGGATCAATACTAAAGTTATGACTGTTATGAGTCTTATGACATTTTTTCAAACCTCATTACCAGAAATTTTGCATGCGTTCGTCCCTAATTAACACAATTTGATTTTTGAAACATCATTATTGATCTATTTCTCAATTCAAATCAGGTACATCTCCCACACACTGGAATTTACAGCTTTATACTCTTATATTATCACTCGTTCCAAATATTTATCCGTTACATACGCGGTCTATGATTCTATGAAGAGTATAAATAAATTAAAAACAAAAATGTTATTATTGTATAGAAATTTATAATATTATATTATACCATTGATTATAAATAGTATTTATAGATTAAACGTATTGCAGCAATAACGTGCAATTGATTTATGATTGCACTATAAAAATAACAATGAAAAATAATTATGGGTAAAACCTAATATGTGGTGCGAATGCGGACTGTGCACCACATTTAGTTATTTATTTATTCTAAAATTTATAAATAAAAAAAGAGGCCTTCGTGGTAAAAGTGTTACGTATACAACGCTCAAGAGATGGCGTTGAATTCCATCTCGCCGCCGTCGCGGTAGGCCGTAACCACGCACATCGTGTACGCGACGGGGTCCGCCGCGTATTGTAATCGCGGTAGAGGTACATTTATTACTACATTATTATTTCACGGACGTTCGTGCTGAACGTTTCGCGTCAAACGTCATTACAGGCCGTTACGTAAATTGTCGCCCGTGAATTCTATAATTTTATTTTTTAATTAAAGCTCTTGTTTGCTTAAAAACATTAACCAATAAATTAAGCATACAAATTATTATACACCAGAACTCGATTTATATTTCTAACCCAATTACTTTTTAAAATACATGTAAAATAATAATTTCATTACGATTAAATAGATTTTTTAGTAAAAGTATTGCGTATTTTACGTTGTAACTTATAAGTAACATGAAGCAATTTTTGTACGATAATTTAATCTCCTAAATAAATATTAACAACATTTTAAATAGTTTTGATTAATAAATATTGGTGTATTTACTTATTTTAATTTTAAACATATAATACCTACATAAAATAAGTATAAAAAATGTTATAATCAGGGCTGTGAATTTATTGTTTTAAGAATCATAAAAAATTAATTTCAAAAATGTTATTGACATTTATAGAAAATAACCTAAAAAGTTGGTAACTGAGTATATCAGTACACAACTCAAAACAAATCAAAATTTTTTGAAATTTTTTTCATGTATAGAAAATTCTAATATAAACATTCAGTGAAAATGTCTTGTATTTACAGTTATTCGTTTTTGAATTGCATCAAAATAAGAAAATCCCTACATGAGAGGCCGAATAAATATCCTGCAATGTTGTAATAATATGAATTTCATACCCTCATAAAAACTTAATGTGACTTTTTTGTAAACATTTTTTTTTTTTTTTTGATAAAGGTAGACAAACTGATAAGGAATCTTGTATTACATTTTTAAAACTCCGATTTAAAAAGAAAATTTTTTGAGAATTTCTAATATAAAATAATTTGCTCATTTTTTTCAATTTTATGTATTTTATATTTTGTAAATTAGAATTTAAATGCTTATATAAAAAAAAATGTGACTATGTATTATTTATATTTTTCAACTACTGTTAGAAGCCTTCTATTAAATTTTCAAGCTTTTTTACACAACAAATCAACAAATAACATTTTATTGACATTTATAGAAAAAAAACCTAAAAAGTTGGAAACTGCAGAGTATATATCCGTAAACAGTTCAAAACAAATTAAAATATTTTGAAAATTTTATCATGTATAGAAAATGATAATACAATATTACAATGTACTCTCGGTAACTCAAAGTTCAGGGGGAAAAAAATAATTCGACTAACTACAAATATTTCGAGTTATCAAAATTTTAATGTAGAGGCGTAGCCAGGGGTTTTTTATGGTGGGGGGGGGGGCTAAATAATTTTAACTTGAGTTATTGAAAATCAAAAACAACAACAAAACAAAAATATTGAAAATATATTAACGTTGATTTGCCGTTAACATATTTACTATTTTAAATAATTAAAATTTGTAACTTTGTAAGACAATTTCCGTATTTAAATTTAAAAAGGGTGGAAAAGCGAGTATCGCTCTGCTGTATAGTAGTGATGGAGAGTAGGTCACTATAATGGATGTGTTAAATTTGAATGCAATGACAGGTATCATTATTGTATACGAAATCAATTCTGAATGATGATGGAGATAATTTGTCAGTCTAGGATTATATTATATTATTAGCTATATTTAAATTGTAATATATTGACATATCGTTATTATTTTATACGCAATTTCGTAAAATATTTAATTTCATACGCTCGTACATTTTTTTCTACATTGTCGCTGGAGTTTTTTTTTTTACAGTGATGATTTGAAGAAAATGTTATAGAGAACCTTGTATTGGGTTTTAGAATTTAGATATAATTCACTAAAACATTATGAATTTTCAACTTAAAAAATCCTTGCAAATTTTCGCGGTTTTGACATATTTAGTAAACATTTGAACTTTAAATGCTTAGCTTATAAACAACAATTATGACTAACAATTTTTGAATTTTTTTTTACTACGCTAAGTGCAACTTATTATAAACCTTGCAGTATTATATCTATTTTAAAAATTTTTTGAAATGCCAAATTTTTTTTATTGGCATTTCAAACAAAAAAACTTAGATATAGATACATCGAAAATTTCAATTGTCAATAAATAGCTTAAAAAAGTCATAATATTTAGACTTTGTGAAAATTTCAAGTATTTAAAATGATTTTTGTGTTACAGCAAAATAAAAAAATCGATATTTTCAAAAATTGATTATGCTTAAAAATTCCCGTTTTTCCGTTCCTTTTTTAGGTTTTTATTTGACGTTTTTGAAACTACTGGAAATTTTAACTCACCAAAGTATCATTTAGATTCATTTTCCATTTCAAAGAGGGGCTGAAGTCAAAAATTAAAGCATTATTTCTACTCCTTCAAAACGTGATGACATACACGAAAACAAGTTGGTGCATTGGGAAGGTCAAAATTAAAAATTCCTAGTAATTTTCTAAAGAGCAGGGAAAAACAGACATTTTCACGCAAAATCGGTTTTTGACAAAATCACAAAATCAATTTTGGTTTTTGGTGTAACTCTAAAACAAATGACTGTAGATACAAGGAATTTTAACTTTTTGTTTATATTATAGAATTTTCTAAGCACGATAACATTTTTAAAATACTTAAATTTATTTTTAACAGTTTACTTTTTAAGTTTCCAATTTTTTTAGTTTTTTTTCTATGAATGTCAATCAAATGTTATTTGTTGGGTAATAAAAACTTAAAAATTAAAGACGAGGCGCCTTATATAAATTATAATAATTGAAAAATATTAATAATACATTTTATACATATTCAGTAATCACATTTTTTTTTATAAGCATTTAAAGTTCGAATTTTGACAAAATATAAAATACAAACAAATGAAGAAAATGTGCAAATTATTTTGTTAAAAATTCATAAAAATTTTTCTTTTTAAATCTAAAATTTAAAAATTTAATACAAGATTCCTCGTAAGTTTGTCTAATTTAAAAAAAAAATTATCTCTACCAGAAACTAAATTAGAACTTTTATGAGTGTTTGAAAAGTTCAAATTTTTACAACATTGGTATTCACTCGATTTATCATGTACCTAGCGATTTTCTTATTTTGTTGTAATTAAAAAAACAAATAACTGCATCTAGATATTTTAAATAATTTACACTATATGTCTATTTTATCAATTGCTATACTTGATAAAATTTTCAAAACATTTTCACTCTTTCTGAGCTCTTTACGGACATTTTCAATTTTTTATTCCATAGTTATTAATTATTTAGTTATTAAATTTGTTGGGTCAAGAAGCGTGAAAATTTAATTCAAGGCTCATGTAGATAAATCGTTACAATAGCATTTGAAAAATATTAAAAATAAATGGGTACAATTTTTTTTATAAGCATATTAATTTTGAATTTTGAAAAAATTTGTCAAATTTTAAATTATTTTGTAGTTAAAAATATATATTATAATATATCAAGGCTGACTCTTCGTCTTCGATAAGATTCGTTTTTCTTATACAATGTTATTATATCATTGAATTCAAATTTAACACAATAATCCAGTAAGTATATAGTGACTCACTTGTAACCTACTGTAAAGCAGATCGACACCCACTTGCTTACCTTTTTTTACTTATACAGTTATACTAATTTAAATTTAATAAATTTCGTCTTGAATGTCAATACGCTAATTTTATAGAACAATTGTCTATAATTGAAAATAAAATTGTTTAAATCGTACGTTTTCTAGCTGATTTGTGAAAATTTTACGATATAGTATTATGTCGTAGCATTGATTATAAATACTATTTATAATCAATGGTCGTAGTTCCATTTTGCGTAAAATACGATAGTAAATACAATTACGAATTATAACATCAAAAAATAAAATAATATTATTTATTGACAAAATTATTATTTTCGTATTGACGTACTTGGCTATTTATAACCAGTGCACGGCTGCGATAAATAACCAGTTTTGACCTAAGGTGCGGTACGGCTGCATATGCAAGCGGGGTGGTGGAATAAGTACTATTTCAGAATGCTGCCGCTGTAATCGCTTTAGCAGCACATGACGATGGCAAATTCGTAATTTTTTGCCAAAAACATGCTTTCGTACTTCCAATAGTACTCAGGCCTCGTTGATCGTAGAAACATGATTTTGGTATCAAAATAATCACGAGAAGTTGTACTAAATATTCTTGGAACAGATTTTCGATATCTAAATTTGCCGGTTTTATATTATTTTTTTAAAAAAAGAAAAATTTTACAAATTTCAAACACATATAAAATTGGAACGAAAAAAAATTTTAAAATTCTGTTCCAAGAATATTTAGTACAACTTCTCGTGATTATTTTGATACCAAAATCATGTTTCTAAGATCAACGAGGCCTGAGTACTATTGGAAGTACGAAAGCATGTTTTTCGGTCTATTTTTTTCTACTGGGACGGCCTCTTAACATTATGGTGCCGCTACACCGGCATTTGTTTTCTCTGTCTATCTCCCACATAATATAGGAACAAAGAAACTCCGTATTTCCACGATTACGACTCTCTGGTTCAGTTTAGGACAAAAGCACCTATAATATATTTTATAAAGAAGAGTATTTTTTGTGCATTGATCGGATAGATTTTTAATATTTACAATTTTGAATAAATTATTAATGGATAAAAATAATCGATATTATTTAAAATTAAAACATACTTATACTTATAAAAAATATAAATATTAAAAATCTATCCGATCAATGCAAAACATGAAATATTGACGGAATACAGAAAACAGAACATCATACCATTTATTGCAATAATAATACTAAAGAGATTATACTCGTCATTATCTATAAAAAATAAAATAATAAAAATAACTTACCTAACCAAGAGGCAAGAATAAACCAAGAAATGGAAGTACAAATTGTATCTAAGATAGGTACTTTTACATTATTACTTACTTGACGTAATATATATTATACTTATACAGTACATTAGTACCAACACACTATTCGTAAAATAAATGAGGTACAATTTTGAATTTAAACTCTTAAAACACGTTTCAAAGCATTACCTACATAATATAATATGATATAACCACATTACAATAGCTAAATTTAATAATTGTATTTTTTGTTACTAATAATTTAAGCATAAATCTTATACTTTTTAAGGTCTATGAATATAAGCTATAATACGCAAACGCATATCAAAATGAATATTACATTGTTCGACAAAATTAAAGATAGTAATTATTTCATGCCAATGTAATAAAGTGAATGTAATGATATAATGTGTGGTATAAAATATAAATAATGTTCTCTATGTCCTAGTATGGCCGTATGGGTATAATGGTATAAACTACTATAGCAACGTTATACAATTTTTTCTTCCAACGGACACAGACCCATCATCGCATGACAGCTAAGAGATAAGAAAAAGAATCTCAATGTTTTGCTTATTAGAGCATGTTTATGTATTATGTTTAATATTAATTATGAAAACTACTTGAAGAAAATATCCTAAAAATTCTCTATTATTTGTCGAACATTTTAAGACTAAGAGAAATATAATTATTTCATTAAAATGTTGGACATGGACATCACTAATATTCTAAAAGTGGCATTAACAAATATTTTAGGAACTGCATTTTAATAGGTATGCTAGAAGCAGTAGAAGCCTAGAAAAGACTGCATATAAATATAAAATATAATATTGAGTTTCTAATGACTGCAGTATGACCTTCAGTATATCTACACTATACACTATAACATGCGTATGTGCATTATTATAAATGAATACAATATGATAGATATCATTAATGCATTATTTACGTGTTATACGGTCATATAACATTATTGGTAGGTAAGAGGTAACAATTGTTTTTACAGTTGTTATACTTTGGTATTTAAAAAGAACACTTGGGCATTGACCTTTTTTAATTTATTATTTGCAGATAATATGTCACCTAACAGTAACACCTTTATAGAAATATCGTACTTATCGTAGTATTATTATTTATTTTATTTTTTCTCTCATTAGAGTTGTATACGCGTATTGTATGCATTAAGGAACTTTTGTATAAACAGTTGGCGTATAACGTTTAAGAGGGGATACGGAGATTTTATAACGTCTGATTACACATTTGGGACGGCGACCGCAACGGTGCGCGGTGGCTGATGTCTATATCAAGAACCTTGATACAACAGTCGGATAACGCACCATATTATGGATGATTATTGATTTTTATTTTATAGTATTGCCGTGCCCGCCATAACACATAAAAATGTATGGTAATTAACTAATGATTATACAGTAACAGTATTGTGTATTTGTGTTGTTGCTTTGTTATTTTTATAGACTTTAGTATTTTGAAATTTATTTTGCTGGCGTTATTTAAATTATTCGGAGTTCAATGCTATGACTTGAATACAATTTTTCTCTGTTAAATTAAAAATTGTTAATCAATTATCATTAATCAGAAATAAATTATGACTTATCTCAAGAAACCAAGTATTTGAGATAAATAATTTGATGACTAGTGGATTGTGGATACCTTATCAAAATGCAAAAGGTTATGTTCACGATTATCAATACCAGTAGGGTAATGGGGTAGGAGTGTAGATATTGATCATGAATAATAAATATTAACCACGAATTAAGATATAGGTACTATTTATCGTACTTATATATCGTGATATTAACTATATCTGTGGGTGGGACTAGGTGCCAGGTGATTCCTCATCAGGCTAGCTATCTCGTCTATAAATATTTTATTTTCACATAAACATTACATTCTCCTGGTTTTTCATTTTTTTTTTAAAGCTACTAGCTAGTATACTTAAAATAATAAACATTACAATTACGAATGTTACAAAAAGTATACATATAATTGTTTTATTTATGACGTTTTTAGTATTTACACATATTTACAATGTGTTTCGTTCAACGTCGACGGGAGAGAGTTAATTATTATAATATATACCGTCATACCGATATACCTACCACATTTGCATATTGGCCATATTGCGTGTATAAAAATAACTGCGACTTGATGAATTCTAAATAACAATCACGGTAATAGATACTTATTATGTATATTGAAAACTGACATACTTAATACTATATACGATACACCTACACTGGTGTGTAATGTATAAGTATATTAATATGTTCTATATGCATATAGAACATATTACAGCCGAGTAAAAGTTCACAGACCGTAATAATAATACTTAATAGATATACAGCGCACTTATTGGCATTTGTTTGCACAATAGTATTGAATATTTATTCAAATATTTGAAAAACCAACAAGGAAAAACAGTAAATTATAATATAGTATAGAATAATGATACTAATAATAATCCGGTTAATCTGTAAGTATAGTGAGTATGTTTGCACAAAGCACAATCAATATAAGTGATAAATAAAGAGTAGGAGGTAGGTACGTCAATACGCCATACATTTATGCGTAAATATTCAAGAATTATATAGAACACATATTTTAGTATTTCACTTTATTATCAACGTTCCACGTTGATAAAGAATAAATTATAATGACCATCGCTATTTGCGCATCAGTGTATCACGATTATATTACTTTTATTTTTAATTAACATAAACCGAAATACCGAATAGTTCTTAGATTAATTCTAGGTGCATCATTATATTCTTCGTGTTCCTTCTAAGTTATAACTATAACATTAAATATTTATATTTATATATTATATAATATTCATACTTTGAACGTTTTTAAATTGTAACATTTTACGTAGATATAACTCGGTTTAAAATTGATATTATTAATATAACATGTCATAATATTCTTAGTTCTTACCTTTAAGTTTGATAATAGGTAAATTGATTTTAATATTAAAGCTAACAATATAAAATGTATTCTACTGAACGCAAAATTGCTATGAAGTACGTTAGTAAGACAGAAACAACACACGCGAGTTTAACGTCCTCATAAAATCATATTATGTACACATACAAGTATACAACCGGTTTGGTATCAGTGTACTGAGTATAGATGGGTCACTGTGTTCATAACAATGGATGAAGTTTGAATTCAATGATAAACCTATCATTGTACATTTGTACACTAAAAATGATTCCGAGCGGGTTTGTTAGCTTATATAGCTATATCAGTAAAGTATATATTTCAATTTCATATATTAACTATTAAAGCGACTAATTTGTTGTACTATTTGTATTACAATAGGTTGATTTAATTATTGCAGAAAACATTGCATTTATTAACTTTCGAGTCAATACTATAGTAATACTATACCTACCATTTTACCGTAAAACAGTAAAGTTAATATTAAACTAAATGTTTTTAAATTATAAAAAAATATTAACATCTTGTTCATCATTATTAAATATGTAATTTTGTCCAAATTTAAAAATCATATGTATATAAAAAAGTTGTGGATATGTATTTTCAAATATTTTTACACATTTATGTAAGAACAACTTGTGTGCAATCTTGTATTAAATTTTCAAAAGTTTTGATTTAGTGAATAGTTTTTTTTATAGTTATTTAAAGGAAAAAAATTTCAAATTTCAAATGTTTAGTTTAAAAAGAGTCAAAATAATCAGAAAATATTAAATAATACCATGTGTAAGAAATATAAAGATAAACATTTTATGAGAATTTCAAATATTTACAGTTGTTTATTTTTTAATTGCAAAAAAGTAAAAAAAAATATTATAAAATCAATACATTCGTTGCTCCTCTTAAAAACGCATAAAAAATTTATTAAAAACGTCAACTAATCGATGCCACACTGTAGTACCGTTGAGTGTGAGACTACATTCTACATGTATTACACCATATGGTTTAATCAATTTTATTAAACCGTAATAAAATATAAATTCAAAAAACAATAAAATATCAACATATTATCTGTATATTGTTTGTAAATGTGTAATATTATTTTTATTCGTATTTTACAAAAATATAACATTCTTCATATTATTGTATAATAATATAGCAACCCACATAAGTGAAGGTTACCAATTTACCGATAGGCCAATCCCCTTTGGATTCATACGTAGGTATCTTTTCGTTAGATTGCCACATGAGAGCGATCTGTTCGGCGTTCGCACATTACTAACTTTCGAGTCTCGTATCTATATCTACATTCCACAATACGTAGTCTTCATACCATCATACTTCATAATATTATATTTTTGTAGAACATTTTGTTAATCGTTCATGTACAAATATTTTCTACTAATTTGTTTAGTAGTAAATAGAATAAAATAAATTATAACGTTATTGCCTTTAACCATCTTAGTTTATTAATGAATACTTAATAAGTGACAATTATTGAGCGCAACATTCAGTCAACGTTTTGAAGTTTTCTAGTATCTATGGCCAATGCATTTAAATGCTACGTCTTGCTTTACAATTACATTAAATCAACAAAGAAAAAAGCGCCCACGGTGCGCGGCAAGTTTATATATGAGTATGACGAGTAGACAGACTAATTTTTTGCGCTAATGTTAACTCGTGGCACCTCGGTGCATGGCCGTATCTGAGGGGGGGTCCAAGGGGTCCGGACACCCCCCGAAGTTGTTAAAAGTAGAAATATTTTAGTGGTGAATATAGTTTATTGACTAAAAAATGTTAGCATTTATATTTAAAAAAAATGTTGGACCCTTCCCGAAATTTTTTTTCAGTTACGGCCTTGCCTCGGTGTAGACGGTAGCATGGTTAGGTCAGACGCGGATCCAGAAAATATTTACGGGGAGGGGGGCATTTTTAATACAATTTCAGTCTGATAAAAAAGTGTAAATACTATGTAAGCTAATAGGTAAATTGGTAAATATTATTATATAAATTCCAGTTTATCAGTAAAACAAAATAAAAGGTGTGAATAATTTTTAGGTTAAGTTAATTTTACATGAAATATAAAACATTTAAAAATTACAAAATAATTTTATATAAAAAAAAATTAAAATATTACAAAAATCATTTCCTTTTTGATTAATGTTGTCAATATAATAATTAGATTAGTAATAATGTAATATACATGGTTTAATTAATACTGATATATGATAAACAATAAATATTAAATAAAAATAAAATAATAAACAAAACAAATTTATCTGCTGCCGAAAATAGACATACTAGAAAATTCACTAGTCTTGGGGGGGCGGGGGCTCTTAGATCCACGACTGGGATAGAACCGATAGCATTGTAGTTTTTGGAAATAATAACCGCTTGAAGTGCGACGATCATGGTTTTAATTTCGCTGCAGTCCGTCTGTAACTCGGAGGCTAAATTTCAATTTATAGCAGAGAACATTAGAGTCATCAGTGTCGTATCCAGGATTTATTTTACGGGGGCGTTTTCCTCTGCCCTAGATATAGGTATATTTTTATGGATATTCATTAATGCAAAGCCATTCGCCTGTTTTCTTCAACGGTATTTCTTAAATAACTTTTAAGTGTACGGAGTGTTGAAAAGGAGCGTACACTCTCAGATGATGTATAATGACAAAGATCGTTGCCGATATAACCAACAGTCTGTGAATCGTAGGAAAAATAATAGAATTACAATTTATTATAAATTATTATTTCTTGCACTCGTGTAGAGCAAATTACACTGCTACTTGCTAGTAAGTTTAGAGTTTGGTCAAATATAACAAAATACAGCCGACGAGAGGGGGGGGTTTCTAACACCCATATCACTCACTCCTAAATACGCCCTTGATTAGAATAAATGTTTTAGTCTGCACTATTAGGTATGGAGTCAATAAACGATAATATCGTGGTATCTAAATATTTTCCGATTTTAATTCAAGTGTGATTCCGCAGTAAAAAAAACTTTTACCCATAATATAATATATACTTGAATTGAATAAACTTAATGCCATTTTTAATAGTATAACATTATGCGGTTTGAATTTAATGGACTTAACTCTATAAAATAAACATCCAAATATGTAATAAAAAATGTTAAAAATATCAAAATCTGCAAAAAAAAAAAAAAACAATAATAATTATATTTAAATGTTTTATTTATTATATAATTTTTTAGATATATCAGTTTATAATCATAGCTACTACAAAAAACATGTAATAATATCTATGGTTATATTATAGTTTTAATATAAAATTCAAATATATATCTTTGAATCTTAAGACTATCCACTAGGTTTGATCTTCGTCGCTAATATCACCTAAAAAAAAATATATGCTTAGAACAGATTTCATAACTAAATATAAATTAAATTTTTTACCTATAAAGTTATTATTGAATTATGCAATCAATGATTTCTTGAGATTTTCGAATTTGAAATACTTCCTGTTTTGTGCTAAGACATTTATTTAAAAACATGAACGTTTTATATTTATCGATGTTATTGGGGAAAACTTGAAATATGTAACGTTGCTACTAGTTAAATCTTATCCAAATCACTTACGTTTTCTTCTTCACCAGTTAATATTTTGGAAATGTTAAAAGTAATTTGAAATAATTATACCTATATAATATAGCCATATAGGTCATTGAACACGCGATATAAATATATATCGCGGTATAATATTATGTGTTTCATATAAGTATAAATTAAATGTTATTGAAAGATTGTATCTCGCGATACATTTTTTAGACCAGATTGATTAGAAAAATATAAGTAAACATAAGAAAAAAAAGCATTAATACGAAATTATGGATTTATATTATGCTCTAACCCAGCGATTTTCAACCCATGGCCCGCGGGCAGCGTGATACTGGGCTGCGACCCGTAGACCATAAAATATTAACATTACTAACGTATATATTTAAAATAATATTATTATGTATTTTTATGATATAACTTATATAGTTATAATAGTTATATATATTATTATTATTATAAGTGTGCATTAGTGGGTCTTTGAGATTTTCTTACAAAATTGGTGGTACTGTTACGCATTACTAAAAATGTTGGAAATTGTTGCTTTAACCTGTTAAATATGCAAAAACATGCAAATACATTAAATTTACAGCTCTGATAACATGTTATTGTTGTCGTCACGGTTATACTAGTTTTATACAACGCTTTTGACAATATTGACATTTGACACTTGTAGTAATATTCGTCATTAAGTGAAAGCGGAAAATATTTTTAAAACATATAACACCCAAGCCTGGGAACCGAAAATTAAAATAATGGCGCCATATCTGTATGAAAGATCAAACATTTATAGCCTTTAAATAACCTTTGTAATATTGATCCACATTCCACATTAATATCCTATAATAATATATAACTACCAAATATCGATATTTTACAATTATGTTATTTAAATCAACAAAATAAAAGTATGGAGTGAATATATTATTTTGGTTTTACATTTTAAATTGTATAATTATTTCGTTTTACACCAAAAACTTGTTTCACCAGTACGTATGAGAAGATGTAATTAAAATGATAATTTTACATTTGGACAAATATCTTGTCATATTTTGTTTTTACTATTCTTTAATATTAATAAAACTTTGTATATATTAATATTTGATACAATATGTAATATTTTTATTATATATATTGATCATGTAGGTATCTGTTATTTAATTTTCTTTAAAATTGAAAAACAAATAACACCAAGCTTAGCATGAGATTAAACAACATTTTTTATCATAAAGCGAAACACGAGTAACCATGTGTCTAATATGACAATTGACGAGTATAAAATAAAAACTTGCCACGTTTCATTGTGTTGAAGGCAGGAAAAGTGAAAACTATGTACATTCGGACGAAACACATTTACTAGGTAGTGTGTCGAATCAACAAATCGTCAATAATCAAAATAATCAATATGCCCGCATTGGTTTTAGTATCTGTATTAGAGGCTAGAATAAAACGTATAATAAATTAATAAACTCAAAATCTTATTGTTATTTAAAAAAATATTATATCGTGCCACAAAAATGTCTATAAAATTCCGCTTTCCCGCGATTCAAGGACTACCAAAATTAAATAAGAATAATAAACTTATGGGTAACTGTTACCTAATGGTAATATACGCGATTGACATTTAAGTTCGGGTTTTCAATTACCTTTAATACATTCAGTTAGCATGATTTATCATGATTAATGTTCTATGGTTTTTGCCTTTCATTGACCTATTACAATAATTATGTATAATGACGTTAAATAATTCTATACCAATGTTTAAGAAGGCGCCACACCCTAGTGTTATCTGTCTAATAAAACTACATGGCACATTTTACTTTCACAACAATCCACTTTACTTTGCTGTTTTAAAATTAAAGAGAATTTACTATCATACAATCAAAAAGTAAGACTATTTAAAAATGTATTAAAAAAAAAATACTGTTTTAAAATGCTCACAAATTGCTTCATACTAAACATTTTATCACGGATCAGTAGGTGTAAATGACAGTGGCAATACTATTACACTGGGATCGGGTGATCGACGATTGGATCACGTACCACGTACGTATAGGTATAGTTTTAGTATTGTCGTAATTTAGCAAGTGTTTTCTGATTTTCATTGAATGATAATTTCACAAGTAATGTATCATAGGTCGTCGTAAAAAGGAACGCCGTTTATTGTCGTAATAACAGATGTGTTGTGGCAGGCGAACTCACTAGTAACATGGTTATGTCGACAATTTAAGTTATTTACACCGACGCCAATCATCGGTGAAATACGAAAGTATAAACTGCTCGCCTCTGTCCGTAGAATTTTTTGACGACGTCTTTGGTGAACCATCTGCACATGTGAGTTATAGCAATTTCAATTGTAGCGACTACCGATTTGCAAAACAAATCAAATTACTAACGCGAACGCACAACGCCCAGAACCTAACCTAAAATATTTTTCGATAATATAAATGAACAATGAGTATTGCGTCCGTCCGTCGTTCACAAAGATGAAAGAAATGAAATAAAGAATAATAACACGTACTTAAATAGTGCGTACTATGATATTTTGGTAACGCGTTTATTCATTCATGGCACAATACGAAAATGTAAAACACGAATCTGTCAGTGTTATCGAATGATAGCAAACAGTTAACAACAGATACACAATAAAACTGAAAACCGAGAGTAATATGACAATGTTAACTACAGCTGTTGTGTAAGGACATCCGTGCCCCGTCGTCGTATGTCGATATTCCGTGGTGTGGAGTGTGGTCTATGAACTGTTTTCGTTATGGCGTCGTGAACAGCACTGTTAAGATACGCGGGAAACTGCGCGACGACAAAGGCTCTGAACGCGATCGGACGACAGTAAAGTTTTGGACTGAAGAATGAACCATTTACTGTAGGCGATATAAGCGCATAGGATACACTAGTAGTGACCGCGATTGAAATACCGTGCGATATATTACACACAACGACGAGACGCGTGGAACGATTTCGGACTATTACTGCTAACGAACGCAGTTTGCTCACCAGTCACCAACCACTTCCCCCCCACCGACACCACTACCCACCCAAACAAAAATATTGCACCGTAGTCCGTAGCGCTATTGCGTTTGTTCGGCGGCGGCCATAGGCACCACACGGATCCCCGCACACCATTGCTGGGTCAATCGGCAATCGCACTAATCGCAGTCTCGTCCGCAACACCGCGCCGTTTCTACGTTCTATGACTATCACGTTGACCACAAATCGCAGTATTATTCACAATCTACAGTGCACAGTAAACACATATACGGCGTTTCGTCGGTTCATATATTTCATTTTGTTCGCCCGTCTTTTTCACCGCCGTCTCGAGACGCGCAGTGCATGTTTTTCCGTTTCTTGGCCGTGCGCACAAGTGTCAGTCCGTCACGGTTCGCGCTGGTCGGTTTCGCTTTAACCGCACGAGCTCGCCTCGCCCCTAGTCCCTACGATATGTTCCAACTTCCAAGCTCGGTTAGCTCACTTGAATAGTTTGATTTTCGTCGCTTCGGTCATGTGATCGTTTAGCACGTGTCTGTTTCCGCCGTCGACGGTATTAATTTTCACGCGATCGTATGTGCGCGACGATGTTAGTACCGTCGTCGGGCCATCCGAACCAGATTTTTCGGTGATTAACTTAACACCGCCGCACTTGCGTCATTGCCCCCTCCACATCATCCCGCGTTGAATAGCCGCCATTTTTATTTTAGTCGAGCGCGTGTTCACTTGGTTCACTTACCGTCGAACCGTGGTAGCGCGAGTATCTGTGTCCTCCTAAACCTTACAAGCCAGGTTTCGTGGCCATGGAAAGCGCTGATGAACAACCAGCGCGGGACGCAGACCAACCGTCCGAAGACGATGGTCTCGATCCCGAAGGTACGTTGTCTTGTTTGTTCCGCAATGGCCTGTTCATTACCTTGCTTGGTTTTTGTCCACAGAACTTGTAGAAGATCAACACTATTTCGACAAACTGCTGGTGCACCTTCAGTCTTTCTTGCCGTTTCTTACCAAAGTGATCGACAATCGGGAATTGTTGGAAATTCAACCCGATCATGTGGTCAAGTTGCAGTGCTTGTACAAACTGGTGGACAGCAAAAGGTTTGACTAAATAATCCATATATCATTTTGTTAGTTATTTTTATATTATTGTAGAATAGTACACACCCCCGTTTGGGTCGTTGGTCTAATTTGAAACATTGAAATATCGTCCATTATGACTCGTTTCTTTGGTTTAGATAAGATACAGACATTTATGACGATAGGTATTCAAGATCGAATGCCGTAAAAATAAATCAATTAAATTACCAGAATGTAAAATGATATTAACTGAGTATTTTTACTTATTCAGTGTAGCCAATATTACAATATTACTTACATGCTGACGTTCGTGGTATTTTTATTTCGTATAATTTTAATTTTGTTAGCTATATGAAATAGGTATCTATTTTCTCATTTGTATACAGATACCTATTACTTAGATGGAAAATTATAGGACAAAAGCTTATATATTATATTAGGTTAATTATGCATTTGATTATCTTTTGAAAATATATTATTACAGAATCATTTGTTTAAAATTATGACAAAACAATTTCAATAAAAATCTGTAATTTATCTATCATATAGGTATCTAAACTACTTCCTAAATTTACCACCATTTTAATATTTTTTGGTTACATACTTGAATTACATTTTAGTTTAATATGTCCTAGATAAAAATGTATTATGGTGTTTCAGATTTTTAATGGGTTTGGATTTATCTTGTGATTTATGGTAAATACTATTTATGAATTGCACCCTTTAATAGTCACTATGTGAAGATAACTTCATACATTATCTAATATTTGCACATTTTTAATGAAAAAACATTGCATTTTGTGTACTTGTTTCATTATGTTGGTTCTTATTTATTATTGTTAAACATTTTAAATTAATACTAAGTAACTTTAATATTAAAAAAGTGTCAAGTACTTAGATGTTTTACTGTTTTTTTTTGTTTTTTTTTTTATTATTATTATTAAGTTAGTGGCATATTTGAAGAGGATAGTCCATTATCAACTCATATATACCTATGTACTAAGCAATTTACTTAAAACAGTGTTGAGTAATAATACAACTGAAATACATAATTATATAAAACATTTTTTTAAATCTAAATTTTGAGATAGGTAGTAGGAACCTATGTCTTGAAATTATAAGCATTATATTTATAATATATGTAAAAAAAAAAAAAACAAACACTTGAAATAAAGTTGTGTTTACATAGTTATTATATTGAGTTAATATTTATTTAGTTCCCATAAATTATATAACCATCATATCAATAGTATGTACATTTTGAAAATTCTCTTTTTTTTGTTCCCAACAAATTAAGAAATTGTTTTACTTTAGTATTTAAAACCGCTTCATAATGATTGAATTATTAATTATTGTTAGATATATTTCTTAAAAATTATTATTTTGGTATGTAAAAAAAAAATATATGGAAACTAAATCATTCTGTTGAAATATATTTTATTATTATTTTGCTAATTTAATGTATTAATATTTTTATCAACCGTCATGATACTTTTTTTGTTTTTTATTTTGAATTTTTTTGTAATATTATTCATCGTAACATCATTTAAAGTTTAGAATTAGATAAATTAATTGAGTATTATAATTAGTATTTGCAATATTTACTATTTTCTTACTTGCAATTCTGTTTATATTAATATTATTATTATTTTTTCATAGGTTGTCGCCAGATCGATTAAAAACTTGTAGAAAAGTATTTTATGATTTATATGATAGCTACAGTAGTCCGTTGAACTATGTAAGTATTTTATTATTAGTCTTAATTTTGTATAAAAATTTTTTGTGAAAATTTATAATTATTTATTTGTTTGAATAAAGTCTAAATGATGCTTTAGAACATTAGATTTTCCTTATTACATTTTATTTGTTCATTAAAATAAAAATATTATTACAAATGACTATAACATACAACATACACTAATTGTTTGTATGTTTTTTATTTTAACTTATACATCTGAACTTTCACAGTATTTACCTCAAGATTTTAAAACTAGTTGGATGAAAGAAACTAAGCTAAATGACAATGAACATAAAATGTAAGTATTGAATACCTTTTATATTTTATTTATTTATCTGTATCTAAGTATATTTTCAAATTAATTTATATAAATAAGATATTATTAATTATCATTATTGAATAAAATATTTTCCTTGCAGATCCTCAGAAGTACTTAATAAAAGTAATCAAAACCAAAATAGTAAGTCTGAACTCTCTAATAGTATATCAGTACCAAGTACTAGTCATGATAAGATGGTAAACAATCAACCGGATAGTCTTGATAATTTGACACCAAATAATGAGAATACTATTGATAAAAACTTGGAAAATTTTAAAATTAGCGATTCATCTAGTAGCAAAAATTTTCTCAATGATTCTATGCCTAAAAAGAATGATCTACCTGAGTTTTCAGACAGTCGTTTAAGGCTTAATAAGATAATTGGTTTTGCAGCCAATGCTTCTATTGAAAAACTTAATAAGTCTGATGCATCTATACCACATGCTGAACTTACAACGCAAATTTTTAATGAAATAATTGAACAGAATAATGGTCCAGTTCTTTATAAAGACATGTTGAAAGGCATCAACATTGATGATATTGATGTTAACTATGTAAAAGATGTGATAGAAGGTATAAAAAAAGCTAGTTACGTGGAACCTGTTCAACCACCACCATTACCACCATCAGATCTTATGGATTTGGGAGCATCAAGGGTAAATTTAATATCATCCACTGAATCAAATTCCAATGAAATAGTAACTCATGATAATATTTTATTAAGTAAATCTACTACCACGACTCGTGCACAAACTAACACAGAGATAAATAAATTGCATAAAACTGATTCATCAAATGATATCAGACAAAAGTTTATATCTGCATTAAAACCAGGTACATTAATTGATCTTGAAAATTCAAAAGTAAGTCGTACTTCTTTACATATTGAGTCTCTTAGACCAGTTATCAAAACAAATGAGAAAAGTAACGATTTTATAACATCTGTTGCTGACGTAAGTGTACCCCGTGATCCAAGAATAAGAAATAAATCTTTATTAAGTTCTGAAAACAGTGTTAGTCAAATTAATACACATCCGTCATTAATATCAAATGTACAAAACACTTTTTCAACTAATATTCCAACTCTCTTTCCTTCAAATATTGACAATTCAAATACCACATTGTTTGAAACTAGAGCACAGGAAATGTCTGGATATAATGATCCATGTCTACCAAATCATACAAATATTAAACTGTCCAATCAACCATTTTATTCAGAACATAATGGTGGTAACTCTTTTCATTTTAAAAATAGACTGTTACCTCAAAACAGACGTAATGATCATCAAAAAAATGATTTTAATCAATTCAGTAATTCTACCCAAATGCATGTTACTCCATCCCATAGTGAACCAATGGTAAAATATTGTGAACCAGTGCCATACAAGTCTCACACTAATGATATAGTATCTAAGAGAGATCCAAGGTCTTTGAAAAATATTTCAGCTATAAATAGAGTTCAGTTTCGTAATTATAAAGAATATAGAGAAGCTAAATATGGCAAAGAACAAAAGGGTATTGAAAAGAATAAACAAATAAACCATATTTATGAAAAAATTGAAAAAAATAACATAATTAATTCTTCTTATAATACTTTTGGAATTGTAAATGAAACAGCTAATATTAAAAGTTTTAAGATACCAAAAATTAAACATAATGAAGATTTTATTGATAATAGAACAATAAAGGATTCTAAACCTAAAACGTCTGAGAGTAATAAAAATATTGCAGATGTCTTAAAAGCTGAGAAAAATTCCAAAATAATTAAAAAAACTGATACAATTCTTAAACAACATATAGAAGATGGTCAGAAAACTGAAATAAAAAAAAATTATGATCCAACAAAAACGGATAAAATAAATATTGGCCTTACTGATAAAAACATAGAAATTGAAATAACTGAAAATAGTAATATAGATGAAGATCTTAAAATGAAAATAATGGTTGATAATAATTCAGAAAAAGAAGAAAAATATCCAGAAATGAATCTTGAAAAAATCACTGTTAACATTCCAAGTGAGTTTAACAAGGATGAACTTGATTCTAAATCTGAACAAAATAACATTTTAATTGAACCTATTAAACATAAAAAGCCAAAGAAACCAAAAAAGTATTCCAAGGAGAAAGAATTTGAAAAAATTGTAAAAGAAGCCGTTGAGAGTTCATATGATAGTGAGTGTGGTCCAAGAACTAGAACAAGATGTTCTCTTTTGAAAAAAGATGAAACCTTAAAAACTTCTAAAGTAAATAGCTCAAAGTCTGAATTAAAAAAAAATAGCCCATCAAAAAATAATAAAAAGTTGGAATCTGGTGAATGTAGTAAGAACCTTGATAATGTATCAATTCCCAACATTAAAGATGATATTAAACCAATTGAAATCGGGCATAATATTATATCGTCTACTTCAAAAGAACAATCAGAAGTTGTCAATTCTACAACAACTGAAATCTTGAGTAGAAGTCAAGAAGAAAATTTAGTTTCTTCTAATGAGATTAATTCTACAGCAGATAACCCGAAAATTGATGAGAAAGTTTTAATTGACATTTTGAAAAATCCTAAGTTTATGACAGTCATAAGCATATTTCAAGATGAAAATAAAATGGAAAAACTTAACAAATTGTTAGAAAGTTCAGATGTCAATAGCAATAATGATCAATTAAAAAATAAAGATATATTAGATGAAGAACAACTTAATATTGACAAACAAAAAAAGTTTAAAAGAAAAATGAAAAAAGAAAAAAGGAAACGAAAAAAAATGAAGAAAAATCTTAGTGAAGAGTCTTCTAACGAAGAAAGTATAAATGACATTTCGGATGATAATAATTTAAATCAAGCAGAAAACATAGTAATAACCAAAAAGAAAAATGATACTTCAAATGAATTAAATAAAGGAAATATTAGTTCTGGAAATGTTAATGATCATTCATCAGCCGATCAACATAAATTAAAAGCTGTAAAACGTAAAAAATCTAAAGAAACCTATGGAAATTTTGAAATTCTTAAAGACAAATGTAAACCTGAATTAAAAGACTTAAAAATTGTTCTTGCTAAATTTGATAAAAATATTAAAAGAAGTGAAAACTGTAATTTAGGTATTTCCAGTACAAACAATGATATACTAATCAATAAACCAATAAATATTGAAAAAGCACAAGAAATAAAACCAAAAAAACCTTTTTTAGGTCCATTAAGTGTTAAATTAGCAAGACAAAAAATGGAAATTGAACGGAATAATTCTAAAAATAAACAAGACGTTAATAACAAATTTAAATTTGAAACTAAATCACATGGAAAGGGATTAAAATCTACTGATTTTTATAACAGAAATAGTAAACTTATTTCTGAAACATTAACTAGTATAATGATAGAACAACCAATTGTTGTATTAAGTCCTTTACCAGATCTTAAACCATTTGAAGAAATTATCTCTAATAAATCAGCTGTGCAGAATCAAAATACATCAACTGTTATTGAACCAAATGTTAATGTTAGTAAACCAGAATTTAAAAAGGCTAGATTGTCAGAATTAGACAAACTTCATGCTGATATTAGTGAAATGTTTGATTGTGAAGCTGTATTAAATGCTTCAAATATACGACAATGTAGAACCAATAAACAAATTGATTATGTAAATACAAGTATAGTTTTGTCAAAGAAAAAGAAAGCATCTAATATTGAACAAGTAGATTCTAATGATGATCAAACTGAGTTAATTTGTGGTGTAGGAAAACCAAAAAACACAAAAAAGAAAGTTAAAAAATCTACACTTAAATTAAATACAAAAAAAAAATATAGTAAACAATCAATGGCAAATAAAACTTTACCACCAGTAATTGTGAAAACTGCAGTTTTAAATAAAATGTCTAATAAACAACCAAATAAATTTAAAAAAAAAAAGGGAGGAATTAAGAAATTTAAGAAGTCTAGTTGTAACCAATTGAATAATTCCATTAATAATGCGGTATTGAATGATGAATCTGAATTGAATGATGTGTCAAGCAATGTAATATCTACTGAAATAATGCCTAAAGTTTTATCAGAAAACGACTTTAAAGACAAATCTTATTTTCAAACTTCTGATAAGATTTTGGAATGTAAATTTTGTAATTATAAGGATAAAGGATTAAATATTGTTCGTCATTATAAAAATCAACATTGTAGAGAGGAAGTATTACCATCCAGATTGTCTAAGAATTGTATTGAATCATTAATACATCAATCTATAAAAGAGAATTTTGGGTATCAAAATTCTCTAGATTCAAAAACATTTTCTCTTGGGTCTGTAAATGATAATTATACTTGTGTTTTTTGTCAAGTTATGTTTCATGATTATTTTAAGTTTCATGATCATATAACTAGCCATACTGGAGAATACAGATTCAAATGTAAGATGTGTGATCATATTTATTCAAATGAAGATGAATTGGATATACATATTTTAGAACATACCGATTATGATAAAACTAATGGGATTTCACATTTAGTATATCCAAATCCAATTTGGAGAAAAGTAGTTTTTGGATATTTATGTTCCTTTTGTTATTATGTTCAACTTGATTACAATAACATAGTTAAACATATGGCATCACGACATTTTTATGAAGATAAAAAATTGAATAGCCATTGGACAGTGATACGTATTAGTATGTCTATGGCAGATGAAAATTATATTGATTCTTCAATTAGTTTTGATACTTTGGAAGGATGTTTACCTCCTATAGAGGCTGATCAGGTTATTTCTAAAAATAATGAAGATCAAAACCAATCATTAACTGTAAGAGATTTAATTATACAATCAAAAAAGCAAATACAATCTGATTCCATTTCATCTATTAAAAAAGAATATGTCGAACAAAATATTAATGAAATTCTACCTGAGACAATTATTGATGAGAATCTGTCAGAGATACCTATTTTTGAAAATTTACCAGATTTAACTATTGATAACAATTCAGCAAAGTCATCTATTGATAAAAATCCTCCAGAGTTAAATAATGATGAAAATGCATCACATTTAACTATTGATAAGAATTCAGCAAAGTCATCTATTGATAAAAATCTTCCAGAGTTAAATAATGATGAAAATCTACCAGAATCAGTTATTGATGTGAATCCTCCCGAATCTAATATGTTTACATATTTACCAGAACAAGATTATCAATGTAAGTAAATATTTAAAGACTATTGATATTTATTAAAATATGATTTTATTTGATTAGATGAAACAAGAATCAGCACAGAAGAGTTTGATATTTCAAATTCTGAATACACATTAAAAGAGAATTCTACAAAATGTGTTTTGGCTGGCTTAAGTTGTGAATTGATAAATTCAATGTTATTGTTCAAATGCTCAGTATCGAGTTGTCTAGAAAATCAATTTTCAACTGTAATTTTCAATGATTTTTACAAGCATATAAATCAGAATCATCAGTTTGTAGTTTGGGATGGAAAGTGCAAAGCATGTCATCACGACTTCAAGTTGGTTTCTGAACAATATTATGTAAAAAATGCATTTGAACATTTAGTTTCTCATCATTTGGTTCTAAAGAGCAATGAACAATCCAATCCAATAAGTATATACATCTTAGTTATGTTTTTAATATTTTTAGTTTCATAGTCTAATTTAATTACATTTTTTTAGTAAATCTCGGAGGTTCAAAGGTTGACCAAAGATTATCTTCTTCTTGTCTAGACATGGCCAAAAATACTCCAATTATTGTAGAAAAGTCATTAAGAGTTCGTTGTTTGCCTGGTGATACATTATCCATTCGTAAGTTAATATTTTGTTATTCTTTATAGAAATAATATTTTATTTGTGTGATTATGCTTTAATTATATTTCATGCCACGGGAGATTGCGACTGGGTTGTGACCAAAACGTATTCATTCCCACGCATCTCTATCACATTCCTAACAGGATTGGCTTCTGTTGGTATATGTCATATCAATGTTGTTATAATATACAGAGTAGTTACTGGTATAATATTACAAATAATATTTTTATTTTATGCTAATATTAATAAGCAAAATAAATTATACTTCTTAGTTAATTATTTTATAATTAACTCCTATACTGATATATATAAATATTAGTCGCGGTCATATTCATGGTATGATACTTGAACTACTGTATATACAAAGCTGACCACATGGTGGGGGAAGTTTGGCCTCGGGCAGTTAGAGCTAAATTGTTTCTATGCGCGTGGCGGTTGCACTCTCTCGTGGCATGGGAGTATAGAAGATATTTACAACTTATTTTTTTTTTTGGCTTTTCTCTGTATTCTATTTTGTGCTGTCTTACATTTTAAATTGGTATCATTGGATTATTTATAAAACTATAAATTAAATTAATAAAATAACAATTAAAAAATATATATATTAATTTTCATAGGTACTTGTTTGTTATCACCCCACTAGTACACCTCATAAAATGTATCGGTCCGCCACTCTTGTTTGTTATCACACTGCCATAAATAAAATAAACAATATTATAAATAAATAAATTACATGCATTATTAACAATAAAAGGTTAAAAAACTAAATGTATTATACTTATAAATCTTAAAAAAAATGAATAAATGTATAATTAAGTATAGGTATAATATTTATTTTATCATAATTAGAAAAGAGACCAGAACTCAGATATATCTTTTAAAATAGTTTCAAATGTATCTTGTTTCCGAAACATGTTCTCCTCATAAATTCTCTCGAATTCCATAAAATTTCTTTTTATTTCCCCATTTAGCAGAACCCTATATCCTTTCGATGTTTTGGGTATGTGTGTGCCCCTGTGTCTGGATCAACACAATTATAACTTTAATTAACAGTATTATATTGGAATCTTGTTTGCTGCAAATTATTATAAGTTTTCTAACAATTTGACAATATTATTGAGCCTGGTATATCACGTGCTAATACGATAATTATAGGAACATTAACGGTACACTATGACTATATGGTAGGGTGATAAATTTTATGTGGCGTATTAACGGGACGAACAAGTACCTTTTCAAAAAATGTTTAAAATTCCTATAATATCCTCCCTATACAAATTACAATTGAAGGAGACTTAAAAATTCTAAAAACATTGTATATAAAACCAAGTGTATGTAAATACCAAAACGATTTAGTCTGAAACATGAATTATGAATTATTATTTATCAAAAACTAATACATTTTACATTTTATATTTTATATTTACATTTTATATTTGTTAACTAATTATTTGTTTTCTTAAATAATACTGCAAGTATTTTTTTAAAATATTTTTTGATATTTTTCTATTATTGTTAACTTAAATCATTTAAATATTTCTTAACTTAAATATTTTAAGTGACATATTTTGTTTCAATTAAATTAGTTTAATATTTAGGAAAATGTGTGCAAAAATGGAATTATAATTTCATAATTTTTGCTTAACTCTTTTAAATGGTTTCAGAAAATTAACTTTTTAGCATATTGAATGATTATCAATTTTTAAATGAATTTGATGTTTTATTATTGTTTTAAATAATACTTTTAAAACATTTTGATGCTTAAATTAATTCTAAGTATAATAAGTTAAATTAAAAATTAATTGTAAAACCAGTTATTTTGGAGATATTCAATAATAATTTATAATAAATATTTATAATCTACAAGATACTGATTGATATTTAATTTAATTTAAAAAAAAATTACATTTAAAAACTATTCTAAAAAAGCTTTTATTTTTGCATGTGAATTTTTCTTATACTATATAAATTTTCAATATACTATATTACTACATACAGTAAAGCATTAAATATTTGCACTTACACGGCTTGCAATTTATGTGCATTACAAAATTAAAAAAAAAAATTATTTAAATTTTAAATTTAATTAATCATATTATGTACTTTTAACAATATGCATTTATTTATTTTATCTCAATATACTTATATGCTATACATACTGTACATTTGTTATATTTTTAGTTATGTAAAACATTTAAATTTATGTTCATTGTACCTATATTTTAAATCATTGTTTGATTATCGCAGAGCGATAAGTGCAGATAATCAACGCTTCATTTTAATACTAAATAAACTAGTAGAATAGTACATTAATTATAATTTAATAGTATTTTTATTGTTGAACATTTAATATTCAATTTTTTTTTTTTAATACTAACATTTAAATTTATTTCAATTATAATTGTTTGTTTTAATATCTATTAAAATTCTAAGTATTTTTTGTTTCCTAAAAATATTACATTTTCAGACAATTAAAATGTCATAATATAAATATTGTTGTATACCATATAAGTAATGAATAACTGTACTGTAATGCCTTTAAGGTGAAGCTTCAATGACAAATGAAGAAAAAACAAATTTGTTTGAAGATAATCGTGTGTTTGTCCTAAGAAATGACTTAACTCAGGGAGTAATAGGAAATATCAGTTGTAAAAAAATAAATAATATGTTATTGTTCCAATGTATTGATGAATCATGTATAAATACATGTTCAACAATATCTTACAATGAATTTGTAAAACATATTCAATCATATCATAAGATAACCAGTTGGAATGGAATGTGCAATATTTGTGGATCTGGATTTTGGAGAAATTTTAATAGTCTGTTCATGGAAAATGCTCTAGAACATTTAGTTTCCCATCATTTACTTGAATGCCAAAAAAATGTATATAGTGCTCGTAAGTAAATAGTAACTCATCATAGTAAAATACATCTATGAAGTTAATTGATATATATATTATCAACTTCATGTTAACTTTTTAATCGGCGTTTCTATTTGACATGGTACTTAAAATATTTTTATATTTTCTTGTTAAGATTTTCCATGCATATAAATCTGTACCTAGTCTTTATCTTTGTAAATAACTACACTATTCATCTCATAATTGTATATTATAAACAATATAAATTATTTAAAAGCAAATAGATGACTAATTTTTTTTTTAAACCAAAAAATTATGAATTATTTTTTAATCATCCTAATAAATTAAAAATAAACAACATAACTAGTAAAAATAAAAGTAAATAAATAAACAATTTTTTTGAAAATTTATGAAAATATGAACTATGAATAAATTGTCAACATTTTATTCACTTATTAGAAAAATAAAAGGTTTTACAATTTAAGAGAACCCTACATCCAATTTGTTTTCTTCGTGAATAACATAGCTAATCTATGCTTAGCAGTTAGCATTTAGTTTTATTAAGCTTTAATATAAGAGTGAATTGACCTATTATAAAACTTAATGATAAGAACTTATTTTGTGTTCTTATGTAAGATTTATACGATAATTCTGTTTTTAATCGAGTTATAAGCATTTTTAATATACTGTCACATTTTACAATAATTCCATTTTTAGGTAAAATTATTATCTAGAAAATGTCTTATGCTTTTATTGATATTATCATTTTAAAGTTGGTTATAGCTATGTAAAATATTATAACTTTAAAATATTCATAACTCACTTTAAAATAATAATTTCAATAAAAGCATTTATTAAATGAATTGATTTATTTAATGACATTTTCTAGATAATATTCATACCTTTAAATTTGATAAAAGGTAAATTTACTCTAATACTAAAGCTAACATCACAAATTGTGTTTTGCTGAATAAAAATTTGCTATGATCTACATTAGTTAGACAAAGTCGACATATGTGGGTATAACGTCCTCTTAACAAGTTTTATGTACAAAATAGTATATTTTAAGAATGCTTATAACTCGCTTAAAAACAGAATTATTGTAAAAATCTTGACACAAGAACACAAAATTAGTTCATATCCTTAAGTTTCATAATAGGAGGTTGACTTAATCTATTTTTAAAGTTAACGAAGCTATATTTAAACTGCTAAGCGTAGATTTGCTATGTTACGCACTAGATGGATAGATACAATAAATTGGGTATAGTGTCCTCTTAAAATATACAGATATGATTTATAAATACAAATTATAACAAGTCTTAATAATTTCTACTTTTATACTATTTAGTTGAATTTTATATAATTATTATTATTGTTCTGTTTAAATTTGACAAGACCCATATTATTTTAGATTTTTACTCCTTTGAAAACACCACAGGTGTATTATGGTATAATTGTAACCTTTTTATTACAACTTATCTCATATCATATAATTCATGCTTGAATTTTCATTTTACACAATTTATAAAACCTACAATTCTTTTATATATTTATTTGGTGTAAATTGTTATTATTATATTAATAATCAGCACGCTGTAAATATACACTTAATACAGTAATATATTTTGTAACATATTATTTGTAAAAAAGTATTTAATTAAATGTCATTTCTTAATATAGATATATTATACATTTATGTATGTTTTGATTTTTATACAGATAAGCCTAGCAATTCAAGTATAAGCAATATTTGTGATATGTCTGTTAATAAACCACCAAGTGATCATTCAAATTCCATTAACAAAAATGGTAATAAATATATATTATATATTATTATTAAATTATTTATTTGTTAAAATTAGATAGGATTTGAAATTTTTTCGGTAGAATCATAGTAACTTTAATGTTAATTTTTCAAATTCTAAATTTTTAAAAACAAATCGTGGTTTAAAATCTTAATTTACTGAATATGGATCAAGTTTTTAAATTCCAGGGAAAAGTGAGGTTTTTAATTTTTGACATACTATATTAAATTTAAGAACTGAATTTGGCGGCCAATATATGCATAAAAGCATAATATTATTACACAGTATGCATAAATTGGGTGTTACCTACAACCCTAAAAAATTAGTTGCTTATAAATATTCTTCTTAATTTGAATAGAGTATATTGTGGTAAAATGTTATTAAGATGATTAAGTTTCACTTTTTTTTAAAGTTTTTTTTTTTTGAAAAAGAAAAAACTTCATAAGGTCCTTCTATCATATGTTTATATACACAGTTAGATACTAATTTTTTTATAAAATGTATAAAATTCTTAACTATAATTTTTGATTATTTCATAGTTTCTAGAAAAAAATTGTATTTATTTTTAATATTATATTATAAGTTGCTGCCACAACTATATACCAGAATTTGCAAATCAGCTATGAATTAAATACAATAGATTTTAAATAAAATTAATTATAAATGGTTTTTTTTATATATTTATATGTAGTGAATCTAAGTATTAATCATGGTTCTAATGACGGAAGTTTTCCATTTTTGAGTTCATGCAATGGTGATGTTAAGAGTTTAAAGGTATATAATTCTCTTATTAAAATAAAAAATATACAATTTTATAGACTTAATATTTTATTTTAATCATTAATTGTTTAGGTAAAAGTAAAGACTTTTAAAATGAACTCAAGTGCGTCTGATAATGATGATCTTAATATGTGGATGAAAACAAAGACTAATTGTGAGCTTGTTCTTCCAAATTCAGAAATATTTCTCGAAGCAGGGCAACAAATTGTTAATAATGGTATACCCATAGATGGTGCAATTTATTTAATAGACACAGCATATAGAAAAGATTATGATAAAAAAGTACGAGATTTACCAATGAATGTGATGAAAACAAAATTAGCTTTTAATGAAATGTCTGCTCTGCCAAGACTATTGGGTCTTTTTAAATGTATGGACCGAACTTGCACAAAAATTTTTAATTCAAAAGAATTATTTAAATTACATATGAAATTACATTTTTCAAATACAGAGAAAAAAAAAAGTAAATAATTTTATTACTATCTTTTATTATACAAAATAATGTTTTCTTATTAATCTTTGTGTGTTTTAGAAAACCAAATTTACAATGTTGAACAGTTTAAAATGTGTGCCTACTGCTTTAAAATGTTTGACGATGAAGAATCTTTGACTAACCATATTGTTGATAAATACACTTTTTGTGAATATTTTTGCCCTTATTGCTTTTATCGTGCTTATACTGCCTCTCATGTGTTGGTTCACCAGGTAATATTTTTATCTATAATTTTGTTAATTTAGTTCCATTGTATAATATTTTTATTTTTTTAGTCTGTAATTCACACCAAAATATCAAAACATCTAATAATAAAACTTGAATACGACGATGGTGCTTGCAACTATCCAAAAGAAACGTTATCGGTAGTAGACTTCAAGGAATTTGTATTGCCTTACAAATGCAACGTTGGTAAGTTTTCTATTTTTAAAGATTTATTAGTATTAGATAAAATTTGAATATTGTATTTAGTGGTTTAGTTAGTAGAAATATGTATATAATTTAGGTGTGTAACTGAGTATGTCCTATTTCCATTTCCATTTACATAATTATAAGGTACTATGTGTCGTAGTCTCTTACAATACCATAAATACCTTGAGACTTATTATCAATTTGTTTATAAAATTTAAAACCTCAAAATTGTTGGAGGACTGTAATAAAATAATTATCGAATTGTTGGCCAGCTTTGTTTAAAGTACATACTAATTGTAGTCATGGTTTTTTTTTATTTTGTATATTAGTTGTGGTCCAGGTTATTTTATCATACATATAAACAAAAAAAAATAATAAAAATATGTATATATTATGGTACTTAATTTTTTTATATTTATAAACATACAGACTGGCAGTTTATTACAGGTAGGGTAAAATGTTTTTATTTGAGTTTTCTTTTTTTTTTATATACATTTTTTACTTGTTATTACTAAACACTAAACAGTAAGCAATAATACAGTGTAATATGATAGACATATTTTAAAATGTTATAAACGTCTATTACGATTTCGATATTTATAAACGGAAATTAATATCAATATTAAAAGAATAAATAGAAATCACTTAAAAATTGTAAGTTTATAAATGTTAACCGCAAAAAAAAAACTTGGATAAACCGTACGAAAACCCGCGCAGTAATTTGGATTGTTTTTATGAAAATTTTATTAATATAGGTACATTCTAAATTGTAAAATAATTAACCTAATGTATAGTTAAGATAAAAATCAGTTATTTGTCTCTTGAACCCCCTTCTTTTTATCCTAAAACGTCACTAAATGAAGCTAATATCGTTTAATATACATTTATTTTTAAATTTATTGAAACAAATATTATATTATATTTATTTCCATGTATTAATATAGCCTAAAAAAAACAAAATTTTAAACAACATTTGTTGAAAATTGATTAATATATAAGCAGTGTTTTTTTTATAGATATTTATAGTTTCTTTTGACATAATTTGGTGTTTAAACGAAAATTTACGATTTTAGAAATTTGGAAATTGTTTGCCATTACTTATAATTGTATACTTTTATTATTATGCACAATGAAGTTTTCAAGATTTGTAACTTTTAATATCGCAAACTTAATCTCACCATTCTCACCGTTATACCGTACGAAATATTTACTCATGAGTTAATATAATATTTAAAGTTAACAATAATATTATTAAATTGTAGTAATTAATAATATATAATTAATATACATTATATGATATTGTTTTTGTTCAACATAACGTATAATAACGTATTACTAAGAGACATTTAATTTACTATCTAGTAGTAATCTAAATAAATTGTAAATATCCCTAGAAATAGATCAATGTGTTATAAATCTAGTTGATAAACAAAGTTGGTCGCACGAAAATTTCATGTTAATATTTGCATTTCTTTGATTACAAAATTAATGACCATGAAATTATATAATCGGTTATCGGTCAGAGACCATGCACAAAAAGTCCGCTTTAAAAAAAGTTGGACTAAAAGTCCAAAAATACAAAATATTTATATAATTAATATTTATTTAAAAAATTTAAAAATGTTTGTAGACATTATATATTATACACATTATATTATTATATTTTTTTTCTATTTTCTTATTTTCATTTATAATTATATAATTTATTATTAATTTTAATTAATTTTAATAGGTACATAGATACATGTATTTAAAAATAATAAAATACAATCACACAATATCTTACTTAGGAACAACAATATCAAAATGTATTTGTAACTAAATACATTTCAACAAACAATTTATTTTATTTTATTTATAAACACTTCAATTAAATTAAAACTAAAAATAAAATAGTATATATTATAATAAAAAATATATAAATTTGTCATTACTATTATAAATCAGGGGCGGGCAACTGGCGGCCCGCGAACCTTTTTTTATCTGGCCCGCGCTACATTTTCAAATTATATCATACAATTTCAAAGTCAATCGTCTATACTCTATGCTAAATTTAAATGCATATTTTGAATGACCTTTTTTTTCCTGTTTATACTCTGGCCCGCTAAATTTTAACTTTTTAAAAATTGACCATCTTATAACTTTCAGTTGCCCATCTCTGCTATAGATAACATATACCTAATTGGTGGATTTCCGTTATAATTTTGTTAGTTATACGAAAATATAATAATATAATATATGTACAAACATTTTTAAATCTTTAAAATAAGTATTAATTATGTAAAATATTTTGTATTTTTGGACTTTTTGTCCGACTAAAAACTAAATCCGAAATTTTGTCCAACTTTTTTTAAAACTCAAATTAATCCATAATGGAATTGATACGAATATTTATGAATCAAGTAACAAATTATTTATAGACCTAAGCAGATAAATTTAGTAACTACACCTATACTATTTTAGGACCATCTTTGCCCATCATTATTGAGAGAGAGAGAAATATACGTTCGAAATAAATCACAGCAAAGATAACAATTTTAGAAATAGATTAGTACTTTAGGTCCCAGTATGCACAGATATTGTCTTTTTCTAATCATGTTTGCACTTAGCACTGAATAGTAGTATGTGATTTTTGATTAAATTAATTATGGATTAAGGGAGACGTGCAGTTCATATATTAATATTATGTCTGGGTATGTACATTCAGATTCCGTCGAAAGCTCCAGCAATGAACTGGATTTTGTCTAATTTGGATATTTGATAATAACATATTTTGAATATTTTGGTGCTGTTATAACAAGGATTGTTTGTTACTCCCGTGATATAGAGAAAAAAACTTCTCAGTTATGAGTTACACAACCGGCAATCATATTTTATCTATAGCCGTGGATCTGATAGTGTTTTCCATTTGCGTTATACGTGAACATTTAACGCCCTTTATTATATCATATTATACAATATTTTATAATATTAAAATTAATACTTGTATTATGATCTAAGCCAGCGATTCTCTTTCTTTTTAGCGACGTAGTCTTTTTTTCAGCAATATTTTCTCGCGGATCCCCAAGCAATATTTAATAGTTTTATTTGCCTATGTTCTCAGTTCTGTGAAGCATAATATTACACAACATATTAATGTTCAGTAGCGGCGCCAGATATTTTTTTTGTGTGGGGGGGGGAATGGCGATACCGGGCCAAATATTTTCCTGGTTCTTCCCAATGGGATTTATAATTTTGGTTGTTTTGATTAAAATATCGAGGGAGTAAAGTTGTCCCGCGTAAAACAGTTTTTAACTATGTTACGCGTGTATAAGACAGAGACAACACATGCAGGTATAGCGTCCTCTTAATAGAACTCAGTAGTGTACCTAATTTGGAATTGGTTCTGGGTTGGGATTGGGATATAAGTTTATACTATCGTTCTAGTAGGGCTATGCACTCCCCCCATCCTTGACAATCAACTCTCATAGATCACAATATTATATTAATATTACATTTATTATTATAAATTAAATGAGGTTAATGGTATAATAATGATTTTCAAAGACAATAAAGTAAACAATTAAATTAAATTAAATATATTTTTCATAAGTTATAATATCAAGTCAATTTTCCTTTTTGTTTTTTTTTTCGCCAAAATATCCAGTACGTCATCGAAGTTCTTAATGTCCCGATGCACTGATAACATCGTAAGTCCATTCGAGCGTTCCTATTAAGTATTTAAGTTAGTAAAAGTTCATAATATTATTATGTAATTTACAAAAATAATGATCATTACTCATTTTATTATCATAGACATTTGCATAGACGCAACTAGAGCACTATTTCTGGGTAGGCTAAATTGATATTAGAGACCCGTGGGGGCTTTGCCCCTACAACACTAGTATTGATTATTAACATCTCTAATTACGCCTATGGACATTGTTGTTGCGCTATTGCTCAAGGTTTACAGTAATATAATATTCGAAAAATAGTTAATACCTTATACCACAGAATAAATAATATTATGTTTTCATTCATTGCTGGTTTATACCATGTACAAATTATTTATTTTTGTAAAAAGTTTTAGTTAAAAATAATAACACGAGTCGTAAGTTGTAGATTTTATTAGTGTTATCTTTTAACCATGAGCTATACAATTTTCTTGACATATATTGTAATTGTTGAGTTCAACAATACGATAGCTATTGTAGTTTTATCTTTTATATTAGTAAAAAAAAAATAATCTCAACTATGATAATATCCATGAATTCTTATTTATTATTTTTAAATATTTCTGAATTTCTGATCTTAAAAATTTTAAAGCTAAGTGCTTACGGGAATTTAATTATGGTTATTTTAAAAAACGGGATATATTCATATATCCTCCTCCCATAATTACGCCACTGATAGAACTGAATAAAATATTATTTATTGTTTATTACCTAGAATGAAAATGTGTATTATCTAAAATTCGACTATTATATTTTCTTATCGGGATTTTAATATTGTATATGTATCGGTGAATTATATTTGAGTTGTCGGAGTCTTGTTAAAACATCTCGTTGTTTTAAATAAAGTTCAATGATTGTTTTATTATTATATATATTAAATTGTTATGGTAAAACGAACCGAGCCCTTGAGGAATAATTGCGGAGCCCTTAGGACTCCACGGAGTACAATTTAGAAATCGCTAATCCAAGCATACACCACACCTGAGGGTGTACTTGGATATTGCTATTTGCTACACTGTTTAGTCATAGTGCATGTTAAGTAGTGGAGTATATAATCGAAGTTAATCTGTGACTACAATTTAAGATGATACTATTTTAAAATGTGTTTGAGATACTATCCGTTAAAATTCATGTTATCATTTTTCTGCACTTACCCTATGTAAATACAATTTACTCTTTATCATATGAAATTTGTGTTATCTACTACATTGGTGATAATAATTACCATGTTGTATTTACTAGTGCAGTCAAATTGGAAACGTTATAAGATTGTATCTGTTATCAGTTGTAATATTGTAAACATTGTCTTGTCTTATATGGCTGCAAAATTTCTATGATATCGTGTAGTCGGCTGTCTTGTTTACGAGTGGATCATGATAATATTAAATCTATTAATTAATTTTATTTTTATTTTTTTGATAACAATAAAAATAGTAATAGTTTATTCTTCACAGATTATTAATAAATTGTATTTTAACTCGGATTTGTTAAGGTTGCTGTGCTTTTTCTTGTTATCTCCATAACGAATTCACAGTTCATTTGAATGAAGAGCATCAACAATGTGATAAATTCTGTTGTTACATTTGTGCTAATGAAGATGACGGTGAAGGATTTTTTGCTCTCCATCCAAGTTTAATGATTACAGTAAGCATGATGTGTCAGATTTGATAAATTAGGGAATCTTCAATCTTTTAACTATTAATATTTACATGGTTTATTTAAAAAATCTCTTACTCATTTTGTTATTTGTCAGGTGTCACCTTCAAATTGTAGTGCTTTTTATCAATTTTATCAATTTAATTATGTACTAATAGCCATATTACTCATATTAACTTATTAGACCAAATTAATTTGTAAATCATGTAAATATAAGATAGCAATAAAATTTATACTTCACAATTAAAATAAAATTTTTGTTAATTAATTTTTTTTTTCAGCATTTCAAACTTCATAACTTAAATAAATATCAATGTATTTTCTGCTTGTTTGGAAGTGAAATTATTGATTCAATGATAAAGCATCTAGCGTTTGAACATTTTGAATATGAGCCTTTATGCTTGGAGCGTTCTACGGTATCCGATAATTGCGTACGTATATTTAATAAAAATAATTGATAAATAACCACATCAATAAAATATTTTTAACTATTTTAATGCTTATTATTACAGGATTCTAAAAATATTAAAAATCTGAAAATTTTAAGATTGAAAAAAGTCATTGAAAATGGAATTATAGAGATAGTAAATTTACCAGCAGATACAGTTTCTTTACCTGAAGTTTTGCCACAAAAATCTAAAAAAAGATCTATAAAGTGCCCTGATGTCCTTTCAGTAGCTATGAAATCTGCTCGTATTGATGAAGAATCTCAACCATCAGATACAATTGTTATTACAGTTCCTGATAGAGCACAAATGACAGAAAGTAGTACATCATTATCCATTGATAATGAATTTATTATGATTGATGATGTGAAACAAAATGATATGCAAGAATCACTGAAAATAGATTGTATTTGGTCTGAATCTAAAAACAAAGAAAAAGATCCAAAAGTATCATCAAATGATGATATTATTGTTATTGATGATGAAGATGAAGTTGATTTGTCAGAGAAAGAAGGGCTTGAGGATTCGACTAAACAAATATGTTTAGAGAGAGAAGAATCAACCAATGGATCAATTAAGACAAAAAGATTAGCATTTCCAATTATTGAATTGGATAAATTGTTTGTCTGTAAAGAGTGTGGTAAGTATTCAGTTGAATTTTTTTTTAAATTTTAATAAATAAGAATTAAGTTACTTATTTAAAATGTTTTGTCTTTTAGAAAAAAAATTTTCAAATGGTGATATTTATTTTGCTCATTTAAATGAATGTCCTTTTTGGGATAGTTCTGCTGGACAAAAATGTATGTATTGTGTAAAAGTATTTAAAACTCAAATGAACATGACTGAACATATCAAACTTCATGGACCTGATCGTTTCAGTTGCTATTTATGCAATATGAATGTACCATCTCAACGCGCTATTGTACATCATATGAAACATATACATAAAATTACTAATTTAGATTTTGTACCTAAACATCCTAATTTTACCAATTTGAATAAAGATGATTTTATTGTCTTTGAAGATAAAACAGTTGAGCAGAAGAAACAAAAGATTAATAACTTATTAACATGTAACAAGTGTTCATTTAAGGGCAATACCCGTAAAGTTATTATGTCTCATATGAAGGATGTTCATAATGCTGAGGAAAATGTTGATTGTGAAGATAATTCATATGGTAAGATAATGCCAGATCAACCAAATGATACAAATAACTCTGTCAATTCTTTAATACCTCAACAAAATACAAGCTTGAAAAGAAAACGTTCTACTGTAAGTTTTTTTATTTTATTATATTGCTTACATTTTTAGTGTAAAGTAAATCAATTATTAATATATAGCCATTTCGAATTTTGACTGTATGTTTTTTATTTTATGTTATAAAATAGAATTCTGGCAATCAGAAAGGATCATTAAAAGTAAAACCTATTATTAAAGACAAAACAAAAAACCTGTATTTTTCTCCTGATACTATTGACAGTATTCCAAAGTCTCATATATTCTCAGATCCAATTGGTTGTTTATTATGTACATACAATACAAAGGTGCGGTCCAATCTAATTATACATTTAAATGGACATACAAAAGGACGAGATAATACTACTAAGGAAATTGTTAATCCTGTACCTTCTATTGGAAAGTCTGAACTTATGTTTGACAAGATGATAAATCTCTCTGCTAGTTCATTTGATGCTATGAATACTGAAAAGGTAATTGTTTATTTAAATTTTTTTTGTTACTATTTTCATAGTTGTCTTGTGTCTATTTTTGTTTTCTACTATTATTAATTTATCAACAATAAATTGTTAATTTAAATTATAAAATATGATATATTTTGAATAATAGAATTAGTATGCTTAAAAAATAATTGTAAAATTGTACTCTATTAAAGTTAAGTACTATATATAGTACTATATATTTGGGGGTTGACATTTAGGCAGCAATTAGATTACATGTTTTTGTCATCCCATCAAACTAACCATCTTTAAACCTACAATGTGAAAATGCCTCTTTTCTGCATACAAGTTTACCTATCAAGCATGGTTCTGAGCTTGGATATGGTATAAAATAAAATGATTTAAAAATGTCAAAAGTTTTAAGTTTAAACTATTTTCAAATAGTTGATTAATTAATATTAACTTTTGGTGTTTGATTTTATAATCATAAATTCATTTTAAGTTCTTAAATCTTAAAAGAAGGAACTTGAAAATGTTTTAAATGATAGTATGTTTTGACTCGCTCATTCTACTTTTGTTTTTATACTAGTTAGTAGGTACTAATACTATATACTAAACTAAACTTCCAATGTTTATAGGTTATATATTGTATATTCTGGACACGTATTTCAGAATTCAGTCATCTTAAATTAAAATACATTTTTAAAATAATGTGTTTTTTAGAATCTAAATTAAGATTTTCATTCTTTACGTGTGTTGTAATAATATATATCTATTTTTAATGAGCAAACAATTTTTATTTATATTATTATACAGATGAAAAGAGATGAACTTGATAAGAAAATTGTTGAGGTAGCCCCAGATGACCATTTTAAGACAGAGATATTTCCACAGTTCGTTCCAAAAAATATGCGATATAAATGCTCAATACCTCTTTGTAATTATACAGGTATGACAGAGGAAATGCTAAAGTCGCATATATCAATTCTTCATTCCACCTACCAATGTTACATGTAAGTAAATTATAGTTAAATTTTAAATCTTCTACAATTCTAGAAGCGCACGAATCTAAATTTTACCATACTAAAAATTTTGAAAAAATAAATACTTTTAAAAGTTATGACTTATTTGATAAATTAAACATTGTATATTTAACATATATTTTCTTTTATAGGTGTCCACATTGTGTACCTCCATGCATTACATCTAAAACTGTAGAACGAAATCAAATAGAATTTCATTTGATGCACCATGGTGAAAATTTATATAAATGTCAATATTGTGATTACATTGACTTCAATAGAGTTGAAATGAGAACTCACATGAGAAATACCCATCTATCAGAAATAACCAATTCAGTACAATCCAATATGATTGTAATTAGAAAAACAATGTTAGAAGATGATAGTATTGACAGAGGTAGAAGCAAAGGTATATTAATATTATTTTGTATTACTTATCTAAAATCAACCTAATAAAAAAATAAATATATTTACTTATCAATCTACTTCTATATTATAGTTCCATCTAATGTGGCTCGATGGGTATGCAATATATGCTCTACTGGTATGAGATATACTGAAAATGAGATAACATCACATATTCTTATTGTTCATAAAGTAACAAATATGTTTAAATGTCCAATGTGTCAATTTGAAAACAAAGACGATAATGCTAGTATATTTGAAGAACATTATAAGTCGCAACATCCATCGGTAGCAGTAAAGTGTTTAAGAGTATTTGAAATGGTTTGTATACATTTTATATTATTTTTACTAGTAATTTTTATACCTAAACCAGATTAAATATTTGTAAATTCAGGATATAGATTTGAACTTGTAATAAATATTAACCATTAACTATGAGTTAAATTTTTAAAGTTTTATATATTGTTTAGATTACTGATAAAGAAGAGTCACACAAGCAATATTTGGGGGGCGCAGAAAACATTCTAGAACAGCAAGCTTTAGAAAGTATTGAACCTACACTTGTGCCTCCTACTTGTCGAGGAATACCTATTGATTCTACACCATTGAAAATGAACAATAAATCTCGTGGTATGTCAAAAAGTCCAAAATCAGCAACTAAAAGCTCTTCAATTCAACCTCATAAACAGAAAACGTTAATAGACGTTTTTAATAAGAATGATAAGTTAGGAACAATATCTTCAAATGGTCATTTTGTTTGTCCTAAGTGCTATATTTTTGAAACTATTAACATAGAACTTTTCCGTGAACATTTATATAAAGAAGTCAATTATAAAACGTGAGTAGTTATTTTTTTTTTTTTTTTTAGTAAAAAATTTTAATTGCAATTTTGTGATTTAAAGATGGAAATGCTTAAAATGTTTTGAAATATCTGATTCTCCTAAGAAAATGGCATGGCATGTTAAAAAACATGGAATTGGAAGCAAGTATGAAAAGATTGAAGATGGCGAGAAATTAAAATGGGTAAATAATTAGATTTTGTTCTATTTCTATGTTAACGTATATTTCATTAAACATTTTTTTATTTATATTTATTCGTTAGGTTGATAAAGTTATTGGACATCAGCATTTGTTATTAACTGAATTCAATAAAAACAGTAAAGCAAAACATGTAAAAAGTGTCGAGTCAAATAAAACTGTTATAGTTAATAATAAAAGGACGTCTTATTCTCCAATTAAAGTTAGTATAAATAATATTTATTTGACACTAATAAAGTAATAAATACATTTTATTTTTAGAAAAAAAATACTGAACGTGAGAAAAAAGTAGTATTAGTCCCTCAGTTAAGCCCTGATCCTGTATCAAATGACGATATCATTAATTTGGTAGATGATTCTGATGACGAATAATTTGGTACAACTTAAACATTTTTCTTAGTTTTTTTAAATACTCATTTTCTTATATAATGAACTGCATACAACCTTACAATATTTTTAAAAATACTGAAATTGTATATTTAAATAATTTAATTTTGAATTAATATTTTTTTTTTACAGGCAATAAATAATTGTCATGTATCTAAGACTGACAAATTGGCTGTTTATTAATTAAATAAAAAATGTACTATCATTCCGATATAGTTGGAGATTATGTATGAAATTAACATTTCAATACTGATGTTATTTGTTTATATTTAATGTGTGTTAATATCTAAAAATTATAATAATTATGTATAAATATATTTATAGAAGACTGTTATATTTATCATTTTTGATTACCACCTATGTATTTATTGTATGAAAGGGCTAATTAATTTATTTTGTAGTATTAGGTGAAAATAATTATGATTTTATATTTCCTATGTTTTCATTACTTTGTATAGAAACTTGTATATGTAGAGTATTGAACAGGTGAAAATCACTTATAACCTTTTTTTTGTGATTAGTTTGATAACAGTATACCATTTATATTTTAGAACTTAGTTAAGTTTAAGTACTACTATTTTAATATTTTTTTATATAGAATAAAAAGTATGAATTTTCTATTATTTTTGATAATTTGTCTTAATTTTTTTTACCATTAATTTGGTCTTACTACAATTTTCAATTGTTAAAATGAAATTATTGATTTATTTTATAATATTTCATATAATTTAATTCTGTACTGTAATTTTACTTTCGTAAGCACATATTTCATAAGTTCCTGACAAACAGTGCTTATATTATTATGTATATACCTACATTTTTGTTATTGTTGTATATTGTACTCATTAATATGTATTTATCAATTTACTTCCTAAATTTTTATTATTTATTTTTTTTTGACTGAGCCTTAATTAGCATTTCAGTTTTATGTGGGAAATTTAAAAAAATTATAAGTCAAATATTAGATTAATTAGCGAATTCAAATCTGTTTTTAAACACACAATGGTAAAATAATACAAGTTTCAATCATAAGTGTAGGTTTATCCTAAATTTATTTAAGAGAGAATAATATTGTTTTTCATAAATAACCACTATTGGGAGTTATTTTTCTGTTTCAAAAATTTTAAACACTCAAAATCTCATTGTTAAGTACGTATATACTATGAAGAAAACGAGAAACTATTGTTAATTATCAAATAATATTAGAAGAATATTCCTTTGGGACTTGAAAGCTTAAGCCCCCTCCCCGAGGATAATTTTTAAATTAATTCATTATTATAACTTAAACGAGTTCAATAGTACGTGATAAAGTTTGTGGCAATCGTGGATTGCTATCTTGTTAAATTATATATATTTTTAAATTATTTTTAGATTCATAGATACTAGCGATTACGTCAGATCGATTTTGGTAACTACAATAACATAAATAATTATGACTTAACGATTTTAAATGGCATGAAAATTTCGTTTGGACAATTCAGTCCGTTTGCGCGGTTTTACCATTGTAATAGTTGTATTGACTATACGCATGTGTAAAAAAAGGTCCGAGTCAAAATGGAAAAAATGGGTCTAAAATGAAGCAAACCGGCTGGTACTAGTAACTAGTAGTATTCTACAATTCTATCAGTGGTGACACCAGATATTTTTTATTGGTGGGAGGGGGGGGCGATACCGAGCGATATTATTTTCTGGTGGGGCATTTATGTATGCATTCGATCACCCATTAATTTGTTTATACCAGTGTCGTAACTATAAATTTACCTTAGTCATTACCTTATTATAAATATAGTTTATTTATGTTATATGTACAAAACTACAAAGTAGCTATTTAAAGTTATTTTTTTTCTAGTTTCCATCTCAGAAAATGTTTTTATCAGTTCTTTAGTGTCCATTTGTCTGTTGTTTTCTAATAATATGATAGGTATGTTTTGGCTGTTTTGAACTTTTTTCTAATTATTGTTAGAATTGCTAACAGTACCTGTCTCGTGAATTTTAAAATGAAATTCAAATGTTTCTATAATATCATTTTAGATTCTGAACGGAGTGAGGAATGTATTGATTTTACAATGATGTATGTTTTTTTTTATTTTTGTGTCTCATCACGTTTTGGAGTAGAAATAATGCTTTGATTTTTACTTCAACCCCTTTTT